>NC_056561.1:41179612-41220241 GCF_013358625.1 Macadamia integrifolia | reverse complement strand
TTTGTTTCCCCAACTCCACCCCCACCCCCTCCAACTTTTATGATTGTATTTGTTTCCCCAACTCCACCTCTGCTTCTTGGTTTGTTCTTACGTTCCTTGGTTAGGGGTTCTGTGATTGCCCTTTGAGGCTTGTATATTATTATTATTATTATTTTTTTATTCACCCCCAAAAAAAGTTATATACATCTTTCACCCTTTATTTTATTTTATTTTTTTGGACATAGTACTTGCGCCAAGCTTTGGAGGCAAAACCTCTAGAGAAATCAGGTAAATTTTCTCTATCCAAAGGCTGAAGTTGGTGGGTCTAAACAATTGTGATGTAGCCCACTAACCTAATGGCCACAAGAAGAAATAATAAATGGCGCTGGGCAATAAAAGAAATGCCACAACCAACTTACGTTTCACTTTCTTACAAGTAGTGCCTTTAAATTTTGTCTTTTTCATACTTAGTGGATCCAGCCCCCATCTTTTCTTATAAATAATTTTTTTTGACAGGAATTTCTCCTTGTCCAATTTCTTTGAATAACATTTCGCTTGTATAAATAAATAATTTATGTTTCACTATGTATGAACCAACACAATTAAGCGAGTTTGTTCAACAAAATTAGATGATAATGGAAGAGATTCTCGTTTGGCTTATTCACTAACCATGATAAACATGATAATGGAGAGAAGTGCAAGCAATGTCAAAGATTCTTATATGTTTCACTTTTATTATATTTGTGGGTCAACAATGATGTGACGATAGTAATTTCTACTCATCTATCTATTGTTGTTAAGGTATATTTCTGCTACGTACATTGATCACCTGAGAAGTATTTTCCAACTTAGTCAAAATATTTGCCACATAGTAATTTAACTGGGGTTCAAATTTTGTGGACAAATAAATCCAATGCCTTATCTTTTCATATCAAATTCCCTTTTTTTTTTTTCTTGAGAAATTGGCATGTACAGAGTTCACCAAATGGCATACTAAGAGTTTTGAAATCTCAGAGTATGGAAGAATGCACATGAGTGCCATCAGATGTGCATGGTCATGCAAAAGAATACACGCCACCAATGCACACGAATGTTTCATTGAATTAGGTCTTGAAATTTGATATGTGGCTAAACTAGAACATATCCACTTAATTTATCCAATGGTTAGAATATTGTTGCAATGTCCTGGCACGAAAGGCCCTGTCTGTCGTGTATTTAACAGATTTGCCATATTCCATTCCTTGGCTTCTCAGACTTTATGAGTTTGAAGCTAATGGCTATACACATATTTATCACCATCAGTAAATTTGTTCTTTACCAAAAATAATGAAGTGTAGGTTTTCCCTAAAATTATAGGATCGAGTTTTATCCCAATTCAGATTGGCCATGTGTCAAAATTAATTATGAAAACCAAGTATACAAAGAAGATGCAGGTGGCTACAAGAGGATGTATTATATAGACATACATGGGGTGTGTCCTAGCCCTTGACCATTTTGCTACGAATGTACTATTAATGAAGTTCACTCACTTGGTGTGATCCATAGTTTTTCTCCTCATCAATGAATGAAAGGAGAATCTCCTTACCATGGAGATCCGAATCCTATGATTAGCATTGGAAAGTCAAAGGATCACATTATAAAAGGAATTCTTCCTCCTTAATTCTTGAGTGAAGGAGAACTTAATCTTATTTCCTTGGGAGTTTAAGATCCTTTCCCTGAAATAAAAATAGAAAAAATCAATGATCTCTAAATACCTGAACAATGGCTTCCATAATCTTGGAAAAATGGAAAGTCACTTCATGTCTTGACCTCACTTCTCACAATAGTATTTGTGTGGCTCTATAAAATAGACCGACACCCAATAGCTCATTACCCAAGGGTTTTTTCTAGGAGAATTTCTCATCATTCCAAGGTTATCCTTTGATAAAGACTTCCAAAATATATGAGTGGATTTCTTCTTTTTGTCTCTTGATAGCCACCTTCAAGGTATTTGCAGCTTTGATCTTTCTCCACTTTAGCTATTTCTTGTACCATTCAATTTATAAATTAGATCTAAATTATCATGAGATTTTTCTTCCTCCTTGAAAAGTAAAATAAAAAAAAGAAAAAAAAAATCCTGTTAGTTTGGTGCAACACCAGCGCGCAGGACCAATTGGAAGACACACGAGAGTATCTTCAGTGCATGAAACGTTGACAACATGACCTTTTCGCACCTGCCTATGTCGGCATGGGCAACACCATACTGGTCAGGTTCTTTTTTCCAGAAAAAATAAAAATAAAAATAAAAGAAGACTACTTCTAACACAGTTGATGGTACACCTTCCAATAGATAAGAGAGCTCACAGGAGATTACGAGAGGGATTGAATCTCCAGCTTCATTAAGAGAGGATGTTGGTTTGGATTACATATAATGTGTGAGAGGGTTTTTTCTAAGCAAACGACATACATGGGGCAGTGAAATGACCACTCCACCCCTCTCTTGCATGCCCATATGCACACTCTCATTGTCCTTTGCCTCTACTGACTTAGAGGCCACGCAGCCTAGCAGCACACCTCTTCCCTATCTTTCATGTATCCAAAAAGAAAAAAGGAAAACAAGAAGAAGAAGTAAAACAGATATAATTGTCTGATTATGGTATGAGCCTCTAACCAATCTATTAGGTGAGAGTCATTCTTTTAGGTAGGTGTGACCAGCTATGTATGGGACACATACACACATGGGCCCCAACAGTCCCAAAACTTAAATCAATAAATGCACAATTAGAAAAAATTTCAAGCTTTACTGCTTTGTTAACATCAAAGATAAATGCAAAGTAAGTGAGACATAACATGTATCATATCAGTGCACTAATTTATTTGAACTCTTTTTTGATATCATATATTCAATATGGCTAGCCGTGTGAACAAAGTATCCCCAAGAGAAGATTAGTTAAAGCTAATCCACTAACAAAACATGATTCTCAAGTCTGAACTCAGCATCCTGGTTGGATCATTAACCCAAATACAGACCCAAAATTAACCGGATGGATCGACATTAATGCCCTCCACCCTTTTAAATCAAGGGTAGTGTAATGAGTTAATGACAAGGGTATTTTAGCCAACAAATATCAGAGAAACATTAAGTAAAATTACCAAAATACCCTTATAAAGTTAAATGTCACTGACATCTCAAGCCATATACCAATGGATTTGGGGATCTATATAGGGATCGAGTCGAGTTGGGTCAGGATCTGATGGTTCAACAAGACAGTACAGTTTTAGTTATTTTTACGTACAACTGGAGTTCTTAACATGATACTCTCTTTTTTAGGTATCTATTCTATAGAAGGGAAGGGTGGGGGGAGGTTACAGTCAGGAGGTTTGAATTCGAGGCATCTTGGTGAGTGTGGACTTAGCGCACCACAGCTTCAACAACTGTGATAAGCAGTTCTTAACATGATACTTAGGCGAAGGATAAAAACCATCTAAGCTCCATTTGATTGCAATGGAAGTGAAGAAAGGGAAGAGAAGAGAAATAAAATATTTTGCCTGTAAAATATACTTCACTTTTCAAATAAATATTAGTATTTCACAGAAAATATTTGTATTTCCCTTCCAACCAAGCAAGCCTCTAGGGTATTTTAATCAATATATAAGTGCAAAATAACCAAGAGATAACAATTCTTTTTTCTGGAACTGGAAGTCCACAAGATTAAATTCCCTTCTAGAATGAAGAACACATACCCTACAGTCACTAGGTATGCTTCTTGAAATCAAACAAAACTATGTGAATTATAGTAAGCATCAACAGTGATTCTCTATTACAAAGCACAGTGAGTGCAACAATTCATAACTTGACCTTCCCCCCCCCCTCCCCAAAGTACTGAAAGTACACTTCCTTCAACTAAAAACAGATAAAGAAGAGAAGAACTCCAATTGACTAATGACCTATATATATCTAACTCTCATTTACTAACAAGAAGTGGATCAAGAACAGTGTGGATGGAGTGGAGAAGAAGCAGCAAATAAATGATTGCTGCAATGAATCCGGCTATCAGAGCTCCGGTGACTCGGTCGCAGTACTTAGAAACTTGACCACAGATAGGCAGCCAACCAGCATGGCTATTCCCTTTCTTACCCACATAAGCAATTGCTAAGGCTGCTGAAATGCTTGAAGTGAGCAGCATTGTAATAATCTACAAAACCCACAAGAACCCATTTGTTAAATCTTGAAATACACAAACTCAAACCAAGTATCTTGACAAGAACAATAATAATTTTAGCTAGGGAGTTAAATTACCACATCAAGGGCCACAACCAAGCGCCATAGCAAACTCTCTGAAGGAAGGAAAAGAACTAGAAACCCATAAACGCTTACAATTGCATTCGCAATCACGAAAAACCTATACAAATCTTTCAGTAATAACCAAAACAAACAGCAATGAAAGCAAGAAGGAGAGAAAATCTTCATACAAGTATGGAAAACTTACTTGAAGGCTGGGGTAAAGCTATATTTGGCCTCAAAGGATATACCATAGACGGTAGTAGTCTGAGAACTTGTGGCCATAACAATGGCCGCCGAAAGGGTTGCAGCCAAGGCTATGAGCCTTAGCAGAAGGGCACAAAACCTCTTGGCCTTTGCCATTGCTTAGCTAGATAGCTTCAAGAAGGAATTGAAGATGGAAGAAGGTAGAAGTTATGTAAAGGACTAATGGTGGGGTTGAAATTAAATAATAATGCTTTGTGAGTGCAGAGAGCTCATATATATGACATATGAGGGTGTAGGGGAGAGTTAGGAAGGCAGATAGGAGGTGGGCTGGAGGACTGGTGCACTTGTAAGCTTTGTTTTGGTTGTTTCTAAGGAAGGGCTCTTAAGTCTCAACGGCCTCCACCATATAGACTTAAAGACACTTCTTTATTCTGCATACAGTGGTGTTTTCATAGTTTTCTACATTCTTGTAATATGAGGTAAGACTCTTTGGATGGAAAAGATGTGGGAGGTGGTGGTTGAATGTCCATATCCTCTTGATAGAGACAGAAGGCCAACCTTAGTGGCATGTTCAATTTGCTTGTTATGTAGAATAAATTAGAACTTATAAATTATACACTTTGTATCATCAAAGATACAAAAATGGTAATCTAATAGCTCCAAGACTATGATGCTTGGAGATTCAATTTCCCTTTCTTAGGTCTTTAATCATATCACTGCATCTATATGACTACATCATTTCGTGATCCTTCGCTTGCACGGATTAAGATCCTTGGTAGTTGTTGTTCCGTTTAGTTCTTCTTGTAGCTATCGTCATGAAAAGTAGGTATACATGTATAGATTTACTGATGTTGATATGCATAAAAATCTTCTACGGTGAGGCAGTGAGTGGTAGTGAAGATCCAATGGCTAGGGTGCATGCCGGGGTCCTCCCAGTCATTAGATCCTCATTGCCACTTACCGCTCACTGCAGATGATTTGAACCTTATCGATATATGCTTGATGATACTTTCCTTCATCTCCTATAATAGATATACAATAATTAGGAAGTAAAAGACGACTCTGAAAGTGATGCAGTGATTGCACTCCATGGTTAGGAATGGGAGAAGTTTTAGGCACCGTTTGATAACGTTATTGCTGTTTCTGTATCTAGAAACTGCAGAAACAGCTTTTCATGGTTTCGGAAACAAAAATGGATTTTTTGGTGTTTGATAAACCTGTTTCTTGAAACGTTTTTTGAGACATAATGCCATTAAAAACCCCCAATAATATCATTGGATGCTCAAAAGGGAGAGAGGGTTCGGTTGCCTTTTTTTAAGTTTAAATACTTGAGAGATTTATCAGGCACAACATCTTTTTCTCTCAAATTCTGACTTGTTTCGTTCAAAGTAGTCTAGAATTGTAAATAGGCATAAATGTTGATTTATGTTTCTAGAAACGGGTGAAACAAAACAACTTTATCAAATGCTTTTTATATTGTTTATCCGTTTCTAGGAACAAGAAAACACAGAAACGATATAAACGGAACATTGTCAAACGATACCTTAGTACCACATTGGTCGAGTAGTGTACAGATGTTAGGCATATGCCTTGGAAATGGCCTCTTTAATTGCCACAAAGTTCGGACTTTTAGGTTAGATGTTATCAAAAAGGTTATCTAAAGAGTCGTGGCTACTACATTTTCGTAGTAAGGATTAATTAGGATCTTCTCTTCCATGAACTTTTAAGTGGTTACTTAGGTGTTCTCTAAATAGAGAAATGCTGAGAAGACCATATTTCATATCTTAAACTGCCATTGTCATTGTAGTCCTTAAAATAAGTGTTAAATTTCTGCTCCCAAATGAAAGGTAGTTAATAGGTGGCCCATGAATGAAAAGCCCTCCCTAATAACTATCAATAGTTACCTAATTTCCTTGCACCCTTTTAGCTCACCTAGTTATTATAAAAGATGAGTAAAAGTGGGGAAATTTAATGCTATTTGTACCACTTTTAGATATTAATCTTTCCCCTCACAATAGCTATAGATAAACAACAAAATAAAAAATTGAATAACTATAAAAAAAACTTTGAATAAGCCAAATTACTTTCTTAATTTCTCATCAAGCTTGATGAAGCAAATTTTCTTTTATCATTAATTAAAATAGAGAGAGAGAGAGAGAGAGAGAGAGAGAGGGGGGGGAGGGGGGGGGGGATCACCTAACAATTCTTTCGGAAGTAGACAAAGTAGATCAACTGTAAAAGTGGTCCGCACATATTATTGGTATGACCTAAGAGGGAATAAAGTCAAAATGATGATTCTTGTGGTATGTGCGTACCTTTAATCGATCCAAGACAAAACCGAGGAGAGTCACCAGAAGGTCAAACCGCACACATGATGAATCAACACATATGCGCTTTGTTTGGTTCAAAACCGTTGGGTTTCCCATGGAAAATAATGGGAAAAAAAGTTTTCCAAGGCAAATGGGAAACTAGTCAAGGGATGCACTTAATAATATGGGAAAAACATTAATGATGTCTGATCCTGTGGCACCTACGCATGACCAAACAAAAATGTGTTTTAAATGTGTTTAGAACTTCAATTGACGATTCTTTCGTCGATTTGAAGGGCTGCATATATCATGATATCACCTTCAGCTCAAGTTCAATGCATAGATGCATAAACATCAAAAGTAAACTATAAATTGATGCGTCTATAGAGAAGTATTACTAAAGTGATCGATGACCCCTAATCCCAGCTAAACAATGAACAACATCATAATCAAGTCATATTTCTCAACAGGATCTCAGTCTTTTTTTTTTTTTGCTATGATTTATAAATTAGATTTGATGTTGAATGATATGTCTTGGAATTTGTAATAGATTGTGGAATATATATGCATCAATATCTAATGTTCAAGATTAGTTGTCTTGAACATTATGTGCAAGAATTCATGTAATAATTCCACAATTTATATCACCATATTGCTTTTTTTTCTTCTATTGTTCTCTATTTTTTTATTTTTTTACCATTTTTTACCATACCATTTGGATTTTTACACTGTTTAAAACCCATACTATCAATTTTCCTCTTTTTTATTTTTATTTATTTATTATTATTATTATTATTATTATTATTATTATTATTATTATTATTATTATTGTTATTTTTTTTTATTCTCGATTTTGCTAACTATGACACTTATGCGTCCAGACATATGAGCATATGAAATTACTGCTCCACCTCTCGTGGAATAAAAAAATTCTATCCATGTTGATGCCCTTGTGCCTACTTACATTGGCCCTCATATTGGTGTAGGCCCATGCAACTAAGGAGCAACCATCCACCCTCATATTAATTCTTATGGAGAAAGAACATTGTCAGGCTGCGTAAGATACGCTAGTGACTTCATGTGTCTATCTCCCTCTTCCCTCCTATGAAATTATCTTTCTAATCCTATTGTGAGAGGAGAGATAAACACATGAAAGTGCTAGTGTATGCTACACAATCAAACTGAATGCTATTCTGATCTGATCCATTGAGAAACTCGAACATTTCTAACCAACCAAATACAACACGGAGTCACCATGAAAGTCTTTTTAAGAAGGCAACTGACAGAGGTTTAAGCTCCTTAGGCAAAACACAAACCTAACTCTAACCAGCCAAACACAAGGAACAAAGCATAAGCGGGTGGGCAGCTAATGCTGTGTAAGAGAGCTAACAGATCACTATTTGCTTATAATATACCTTGGCCTGGAAATTGGTTAATTGCAGTCAGATTTGAGCCATTAATGGATTCTAATACCCAGAGGCCAAGACTGGAATGGATGCGTTTGAAAGAAGGGAAAATGATATTGCCTTATTAGCTGTGGATCATGATTCGAGAGTGGATTAGGTTCACGTGCGAGAATGTACGAAAACATACGAGAACGACTCTGGTCCGTGGATTTAGAATCAATTTTCTCTCTCTTCATTTAATAGATTCTAAATCCACAGACCAAGGACATGCGAGAACATTCTTGTACGTGAACCTGATCCGTTCACCCTCCCATCCATCTCGTAAGCAGAAAAAAAGACATCTATCATATTTCCCTAGTTAAACTTATTACTCACCCTCATGTATTTACTTGTACAGTGCTCTATATACCATTTTTCACCATATGATTTGAGATTGAGTTTTACCCCCCCAAAAAAAAATATAAGATTTGCTTTATTGAGATAGCTAATTTACTTGTAGATTTGGATTTTGGGCTAACGGATTATATGGAAAGTGAATTTTAATTCTACCCAAATAAAAATGTGTATTCTAGGGACAAACTTACTAGGATCGAGTTTTCCTTTGCCTTCCTTTACCATGGGCATTGGTACCGTCAGATATATACCCAAGGGGAGAGGTAGTTTCATTCCCAAACAATAGTGCTGGAAGTTGATGATCAGACGAAAGTCCCATGACTAGTAGTGAGGGAATTCTTCTTCGATCACCTATTGGTGAAAGAAAGCTTTTGCCAAGTCTTGATCTGGAGGGAGGTAAAAGAGCCAAGAGACCTTTTAGTCAATGATATCCAAACCATTGAATTAACCAAAATTACCCATATGATGCTTTTCCTTCCCTTTGGATATGGTATGCAAGCATATCCCCTTAACATGTATCCAAGATTTAAGCTTAATTGCATTAGTAAAAGGGAAAAAGATCCTCACGTTGTCTGTATGGAGATGCCTTCTCTTACCCTCTCATGTCTT
Source organism: Macadamia integrifolia (assembly GCF_013358625.1). Taxonomy (NCBI): domain Eukaryota; kingdom Viridiplantae; phylum Streptophyta; class Magnoliopsida; order Proteales; family Proteaceae; genus Macadamia; species Macadamia integrifolia. The sequence goes on along the minus strand of NC_056561.1, from coordinate 41,211,077 downwards.
TGATATTCTCTATCGTCCATAACCAGACCCCTAATGAAAAAAGTACGAAATCAATTTTTGCACTTCCAATTGGTTGCGCGTGGAAGATTCTCTCCATACTAGTAGTGTTGAAAACTCTTTCCTTTAATAAAAATTGTGAAAGATGTTGTAAGATTTCCAATTAGGTGGGATAGTATAGTCAAAGATTTATTTTCAAAACCAATTTAGTGGTGTTGACTATAGATGGAGTAAGCAGAAAGAATCCAATATTATTGGTAAGTGATCTCTATGGAGATATTAGGTTCTATTAGCACACCTTAATGGTATGAAATATTTATTACTATGTGTGGACCTAAACCCTAATTTTATTGCAGGATTGGTCCATACCCTCACCCCTATATATAGTTATCATTGACCCATTAAGTGAGGCTAATGATCTAAAGCAAAAGGGAAAGAGGGTAGACCAAACCAACATTGATCGTATTGTACGAGGAGCATACGAGAAGACTTTGAGGAGTTCTTATTCTTCAGCCATGGATTCAGGTATGCCTAAAACGTGTCTTTGTAATGTTTATCGTGTATGTTTATCGATCTTCATGAATCGTTCCGTATTTATTTTTCATCAATGGTATCAGAGCCTCGTTCATGAAAATCGATAGACTGTTTAAATATACATAATTTTTTGTATTATTATTATGTTGATTTAGATGGTCAGACAAATAAATAAATATATGCTATGGCCATGGATGAATCCAAAAGTCATGGATTCACGTTTGCCAGGGGTCTAGGTGTCACTAGCTACCGAGATCGGTTGTACCGCCAGTAATAAAAATCAATTTCTTCTCCTCGAGTCGTTTTGGGAAGAAAAGAAAAAATAATATATATTAGTGTACTGTCAGTAACAGTAAAAGAACCCTTACTCTTCTCCACGTTTTGTTTTGAAGAAAAGAGAAAAGTAATATATTATATATTATTACTAAAACAAAAATATTGCAAAGTTAAAATTTAAAAAAAAAAAATTACTTTTTCCCTTGATTTGTCTTTTGGAGAACCGTACAAACCCTTTTTTTTTTCTTTATTGTTAACAAAAATGTTACAAAAAGGTGAGTTACTAGGTTTGGTTGTCTTTTGAAGAAAAATACGAAGTTCAGTTTTTTTTTTTTTTTTATTGACTTTGGAATTGACAAGCATTAATGTACATTTAAAAGTAAAAAAGTTTTACTTTTCACTGATTGTTTCTCTTTTGGGAAACCGTGTTTCTCTTTTGAGAAATCGTACAAAAAGTTTATATCTTTTTATTAAATAAAGAAAAAAAAAAAAAGGTGTCATGAGTTTTAATTGATTGACTCATAATAGAACCATAAGACATAATTATTTACATATTTACTTTTCGTGACATTTGGTCTAGTCACTAGCACATTATATATATAATTTTGTTATTTCATATTAATTCTTGTGATATTCGATTCAATCACTATAAGGAATTATTATGCAACCCATGATGTTGTTCTGATCTGTCATAATAGGAACACTTATGATTTTATATATTAAAATTTTATGTGTTTTTATTTTTCATATTATTATTCAGCAATTCTTTGATGAAAATTTATTAAAAATATAATAGGCATACAGTGGCAATCCAGGTCAATAGAGTTTTCATAATTTTAGAGATTAGAATTTCACTTAGTGAGCTAATTCCTGAAGCAGCGGAATCACTATAGACCATCCGGATGGATTGCAGTAAAGAAAGTTATATGATGAACGATGTGCTCTTGCCACCATAGGTGAATCTTCATTTGGTCAATTTTGTTTGATGGTGTGAGGGTGACGTTTTGAGCTTCACTATTTTAGAGGTTCTTGTCTTGCCACCACAGGTGATGGAATCTACAATGTGGTGTTATTTTAGGCGTCTCGTCTTACATGTAAAAGATTTCACTGCATGTTGGGCGATCTTGCCATCACAGGTGTGACCCCAATGATGCCGGATCTTTTTTCAATTTGTGTTTTTCATACAGTTATTAAAATTGGTACTGGGATAAATCTGATTAATAAGCCTTAATTAATCAGTTTTCATTATATTATTGGGATGTTGATATGCTTTTGGTTATTGCATATTGTATGTTTTGGTAAAATTTTGACAATTATTATTGCCAGCTATGACTTCCCAGTTGTCTTCCATCAAAGTCCTGAATGGTTCCAATTTTAAGGAATGGATAGACTCTCTTACTGTCTCTCTTGCAATCATGAGACTCGATTATGCCCTAAGAACTGATAAACCTCTCAAGCCCACAACTAAGAGTGATGCTATTACAAAAGCACTTTATGAAAAGTGGGAGAAGTCCAACAGATTGTGCCTGATTGTTATGAAGCGTACTATGGACAAGATCATTAAGAAGAGTGTGCCTTCAAAAGAAAATGCTAAGGATTTTCTTGCAGCCATTAATACAAAGTTCATCAAATTTGATAAGGTTGAGAAGGGAACATATTTGGAGTGGTTCTCATCCACTCGATATAATGGCGCAAGTGGAGTACGTGAATCACATTATGAAAATGACCAATTATGCTGCCACGTTGGGCGAGATGGAAGTGAAGATATCTAATTCTTTTCTTGTGTGGTAAATAATGCAATCACTTCCATCATCGTTTGATACTCTTAAGATCTCCTATAATGCACAAAAATTGGAGTGAAATCTTGAGGAGATGACTTCCATATTGGTACAGAAAGAGGAAAGAAAGAAGAAGGAAAATTTTAATTCAGCTTATTTTGTTTCCAATAATGGAGGTAAGAAGAAATACAAGAAAAATTGAAAAGGCAACAAGCAAGAAAAATCAGGAAAAATAGAACAGAAAACCGATCAGAATCTGAAACCAAAGACTAAGGCTTTTAAAGGAAACTACTTCTTCTGCAAAAATGATGGACATAGGAAGACAGATTGCTATGGCTATAAGAAATGGCATGAAAAGAAAGGTGCATCTTTAGCTCTAATGTATCTTGAATAAAATCTTGTAGATGTTTCCCCTGATTCGTGGTGGATTGATACTGGAGCAACTATTCCCATCACTAATTGTTTGTAGGGATTAAGAAGCAGGAGGAAACCAAGTGAGGGAAAGATGATGATCTACATGGGGAATGGAGAGAAGATCAAAGTTGAATTCATAGGAGTAATTAGATTACTTTTATCCACTGGTTTTGTTTTGGATTTGAATGATGTGGTTTATGTACCATCGTTTAGACGAAAACTTGTTTCGGTATCTAAACTTGATAGTTGTGGTTACACTTTTAATATTGGGAATGAAAAACTTACTCTCTATTTTGGTTTTCTTATGGTTGGATCTGCCTTGTTATGTGATGGTCTTTATAAATTTGATTTGGATATTAGTTCTTCCAAATATGCCAACACTTCTTCTGTTGTAAATTATGTGGTTACAAACCCTAAACGTGCTAGATTTGATGAAAATTCTTCTATGTTGTGGCATAAACATTTAGGACATATTTCTAAATAGATGATAGAACGATTGATTAAGGATGGTACACTTCCTCAATTGGATTTTTTAGATTTTGGAATTTGTATTGATTGCATTAAGGAGAAACACACTAGAGCTAAAAAAAAATGTGCAACCAGGAAGGATAAAGTATTGGAGTTGATTCATACTGATATTTGTGGTCCATTAACTCCACTACTATGGATGGATACAGATATTTTACTACTTTCATAGATGATTTTTCTCATTTTGGTTTTATTTACCTTATTCAAGAAAAATTTGAATCCTTAGATGTTTTCAAAGTTTTTAAAGCAGAGGTAGAACTTAAAAGGAAAAAGAAGATAAAAAGTGTGAAATCTGATCGAGGTGGAGAGTTTTATGGTAGATATGATGAAACTGGGCATAACCCTAGACCATTTGCCAGATTTTTACAAGAATGTGGTATTAACGCTTAGTATACTATGCCTGGTTCACCTAAGCATAATGGGGTAGTCGAAAGGAGAAACCGTACCCTTATAGATATGGTGATAAGCATGATAAGTACTTCAACTTTACCTGATTTCTTATGGGGTGATGCTTTGAAAACAGTAGTATATATTTTGAAAAAAGTGCCTAGTATGTTTGTTCCCAGAACTCCCTATGAATTGTGGACTGGTAAGAAACCAAATTTATCTCATTTTCATATATGAGGATGTGCTGCAGAGGTGAGACCTTACAATCCTCAGATGAGGAAGCTTGATCCCATGACCATTAATGGTCATTTTATCGATTATTCTAAAAGATCAAGAGGATATAGATTCTATTGTCCTATGCATTCTACTAGAGTAGTGGAATCAAATCGAGTAGTTTTCTTTGAGGATGATCTAGATTTTCAGTTTGCTCAACCATATAACTTTGTTTTTTAGGAGGAACGTGTTCTTGTACCTATGTCTGTGACGCTGTCGTCTACTGTATTACAGCCTCACATTGAACAAGAGAATATCCCCACTCAAGAACCTGTGCAACCTATAGTGGCTGAGCCTGCACCCCCTGTTGTTGATGAGATTTAGGACCATATTGCAGCTGATGTTCCCTTGAGGATATCAGAGAGAACTCGTAGGCCTGCCATAGCTGATGACAATGTTGTTTATTTACAAGAACACGAATTTGATATTACTTTGGATTCAGATCCAATCAGTTTTAACCAAGTTGCCAATGATCTCAATTCATCAATGTGGATGGTTGCCATGCAAGATGAATTGAATTCTATGTCTATTAATGATGTTTGGGATTTGGTTGAATTACCAAAAGGATGCATACCGATTTGTTGTAAATGGATTTTCAAGACTAAATGGAACTCTAAAAGTGAAATTGAGCGTTAAAAAGGTAGACTTGTAGCAAAAGGATTCAGCCAGAGAGAGGGCATAGATTACAAAGAAACATTCTCACCAGTCTCGAAAAAAGATTCTTTCAAAATCATCATGGCTTTAGTAGCACATTTTAATTTGGAACTTCATCAGATGGATGTCAAAACAGCTTTCCTAAATGGAGATCTTGAAGAGGATGTTTACATGCATCAACCCCTTAGCTTCAGACAAGCTGATACAGAGCACCTTGTGTGTAAACTCAAGAAATCTATTTATGATTTGAAACAGACATCTAGACAGTGGTATCTTAAGTTCGATGAAGTATCACTTCTTGTGGTTTCAAAGAAAATCTTGTGGACCAATGTATTTATCTGAAGATCAGTGGGAGTAAGTTCATTTTCCTTGTAAGTTCATTTTTCTTGTGTTTTATGTTGACGATATTCTTCTTACCAGCAATAATGTTGATCTTTTGCATGAGACAAAATGATTATTATCAAGTCACTTTGATATGAAGGATCTTGGTGATGCCTCTTATGTTTTGGGCATTGAGATTCATCGTGATAGGTTTTGCGGCATTCTGATTTGTCTCAGAAATGTTACATTTAGAGGGTATTAAAAAGGTTTAATATGTTAGCATGTTTCCCAAGTAAGGCTCCAGTTGTGAAAGGGGACAAATTTGGCAAGTCTCAATGTCCACAGATAGAATTGGAGCGCAATCAGATGAAGAACATACCTTATGCATCTGCTGTTGATAGTTTGATGTATGCTCAAGTTTGTACATGGCTTGACATTGCCTATGTTATTAGTGTACTTGGGAGATGTTTGAGCAACCCTGGTGAAGCGCATTGGGAAGCTGCTAAGAAAATCATGAGATATTTATAAGACATTAAGGATTTTATGCTTACTTATAGAAGAACTGACTTACTTGATGTAGTTGGTTACACTGACGCAGATTTTGCTGGATGTCTAGATGACCTCAAGTCTACTTATGGATATGTTTTTATGATGGCAGGTGGGGCTATATCTTGGAAGAGTGTCAAGAAGGCACTCACTGCATCTTCTACTATACAGGCAGAGTATGTGGTGTGTTATGAAGCCACTGTTCAAGCTTTATGGTTAAAGAATTTTATCTCAGGGCTACAGATTATTGACTATATATCTAAACTATTGAGGATGTTATGTGACAACTCCGTTGTGGTTTGTTTCTCTCATAACATTAAAAGTATTTCAAGCTCTAAACACATTGACATTAAGTATTTTTTTGTCAGAGAGAAAGTTCAAGAGTCACAGATTACAATGGAACAAATTGCTACAGAAAACATGATTGCAGATCATTTTACTAAAGGCTTGACTCCAAAAGTCTTTGAAGAGCATGTCACTAATATGGGACTTGTTAGTTCTTTTTTATGCATCTTATTAGTGGGAGTTTTGCTCAATATGTTCGTGTTTGACTTTTAATTTTATTTTATATATATGATGCATTATTATTATTCTCAAAAACATATATGCATTTTATTATGGCCATTTGTTTATATGTATACATTTATTTATTTGTCTCCTACAGAAAATTGAGGATATATGTGGTGTATTTACTTCATTTGGTATTTGAGGTTCCAGTCAATACACAAACATCCAGTCATTAGCAAAGCCTCGTTTGATTGAGGTCTAGTGCTAGTGTTTTGGCACATCTAGACCCAGTCCTAATGAGCTTCTTCAATTGAAGCTTGAGCGTTTGGGAGATGCTTGTAGTTAACGAGACCTTCGGTATCTGTCTCATAGGCCTTATTTGGTTTTTAAGCCAAGACCAATTTAGAAATAGACATGATGATCACTATTGCATGTTATTTTCATACTACACTGTCATACTGTTTGGCCCAAGTCAGTGATGTTATGAGCACTTTGACGTGTTTGGTCTTATATCGCTTTAGATGTGATGATCAATACGGTTGGGTGTTTACAATTTTCATTCGGACTAAGGCATTTCGTTTAAGGTGCATTCTATTCGACACTGTTTTGTTTGTGGTCACATTCAGTTTATCTAAATCGGAGAGTCGTTTTAAATAAATTTTAAAATCTAAAACTTGTGACATATGATGCCCAAGTGGGAGAATGTAAGATTTCCAATTAGGTGGGCTAGCATAATCAAATATTTGTTTCCAAAACCAGTTTAGTGGTGTTGACTATAGATGGAGTAAGCATAAAGAATCCAATATTATCGGTAAGTGATCTCTATGGAGATATTGGATTCTATTAGCACACCTTAATGGTATGAAATATTTATTACTATGTGTGGACTTAAGGTATTATTTCCTTAATGGGGAGGAAACCCTAATTTTATTGCAGGGTTGCTCCCTACCCTCACCCCTATATATAGTTATCACTGACCCATTAAATGAGGCTAATGACCTAAAACAAAAGGAAAAGATTGTAGAATAGAACAACATTGATCGTGTTGTACGAGGAGTATACGAGAAGACTTTGAGGAGTTCTTATTCTTCAGCCATGGATTCAGGTATGCCTAAAACATGTCTTTGTAATGTTTATCGTGCATGCTTATTGATCTTCATGAATCATTTCGTATTTATTTTTCATCAGATGTTTCCAACTCAATAGTGAAAGATACACAAACAAGCAAGAGCCAATTAGGACCCTCTATCGGTTCAATATATCAATAGGTGTAAAGATATCATTTCATGGGGATGAAAGGAAAAGAGAGAGGCGGTGCTAGTTGAGGCTATATCCCCAGGTAGAAATCATTTCCCCTAAAATTGAGGAAATATATATATATATATATTTATAGAGAGAGAGAGAGAGAGAGAGAGAGAGAGAGAGAGAGAGAGAGAGAGAGAGATGTGGAACTGGTATGATGAACTATTTACTTGGACCCAATAAGCTAAGTTATCCTAGTGGCCCATAGTTTTATGTGGATGGATGATTTAGGCCTTGCATGATAACATTTTTGTTTCTGGGTCATGTTTCTATTCCAAAATGACTTCTGTTATTTTTATTTCTATGTTAAAATTTTTAGGCAAAAACACTTGCTTAGTAATGCTAATTTCTATTTTTGGGGAAAAATAATGTATGTGTTTATTAGGCATAAAATTTACGTTTTGAAATGTTGTAACAGAATAATTATGGTACATATGAGAGAGTAGAGAGACTTCTCTCTAAGGAATCCTATATCTTTTAAAAACTAATTCCTATATATATGCCCAAAGAAATCTTTACAAGTTTCCAATGTGGAACTAAACTTTAGCTCACATGATTTTGAACAAAGGAAGAGACTGATTGTTTTGAAACTTAAAACTCCAACATGAAAGCAGCGAAATAACGTATTGCATTTGATGATTTGGGGAAGACAATGTTAAGAAATTGTAAGGTTACACGCCATTAAGTTACGGCCTAATGATTAGTTACAACTCGCAAGCAACTCCGATATACTCAGGCAAGTTTGGTCGATTTTGAAGGGAAAAAGGACTTTGTTCGGTTACAGTAAAAAAAAAAAAAAAAAAAAAAAAAAAAAAAAAAAAAAAAAAAAAAAGAAAAAGGGACTCTATATGTTCAGGAGTGTGGCACTTGTGCCCAAACTCAAGGTGGGGCAAAATGACCACTCCACTCCCAATAAGAGGCCCAAATGCCCAATTCCCTCCTATGTTGATGCTTCTACATGCACTCCCATTGTTCTCTTGTGCAGTATAAGGATCACTAGGGATGAAACAGGGCAGGGTTTGGCTAAGTTTCTCAAAACCCTAACCCAACCCTAGGTCCCAAAACTCAACCCAACCCTAACCTAACCCTACTGGGTTCATGCTCAGGCCCAACCCTATAGGGCTCAAGGTTGGGGTGGGTTGGGTCGGGTTGACCCTAGCTAGTCTTCTTAGTGGAATCACATTCCGATAGATACGATTTAATTTCGATTTCAATTCTAATTTCAATTCTTCAAACCACTCTGTTACCTTCAAACTCTGAAAAACATTGATCGTAACTGACCCTCCGCCCCCTGAATTCCTCAAAGTGTTGGCATGTGCTAAGACTCTAAAGAGAAAGGGCCCCTTCTACTAATGAAGTTCTCTTGTTGGTTTTTCAAAAGCTTAGGAAAGCTTCCTTATACTTTTTTAATTACTTTCTTCATTCATACAACAGGATGCAATGACATTATGGGCTAAGTTAAATCTTGACCACAATGGAAGCCCATGTGGGCCAAGCCCAACCCAAAATATTAGGCAAGTGGAGTTGTTTCCTGTCAATATGTACAATGTTCCAATGTTAAAAAAAAAAACAAAAAAAAAAAACATTTTAAATTCTAAATTTCAATAATTCTATTTACTACAATAGGGAACTCAAAAGTGAATGCAAATTCCAATGTAAGAGAGAAACAAGACTTGTTCTTCAGAGGTGGGTTTTTCCTTTGGCTTTATGCTCTCTCTTTTGGCTATATTGTTCTTTATCATATTCTTGTTATATAAAAAACTCAATGACAACAACAAGAAACTCCATTGGCTAGGAGAGACACCTGCATTCTACAAAGCACAATAATAATTAGGGTTAAACTCAGGGTGGGTTAGAGTCGAGTTGGGTTTTCTATGCCTTAACCAAGGCCCAACCCAACCCCACACAGGGTTGGATCGGGTTGAGCCGGGTTGGCCCTCATAGTCGGATTAAATAGGGTTCAGGCTCAGGATGGGTTAGGTTCGGATCATCAGGGCTAAACTTACACCCCTAGGGATCACACTTCCAGATAGAGAACTCACTCTCATTTTTAAAATAGGATGGACAAGTCTACATGACTATTAACCAAGGTTATAGTACCTTTTGACTTTGCCCTCAAGTTGACTAGTTATGCTGACTTAACACTGCCCCTACAATCGAAAGGACCACATCATACCAAGGTTGAATGAGAACCATTCAACTTTTTCAAAGGCATAGGCCCCTTGTCAACTCTGCTACCTCCTTGAGTTTCGAATATTCCTGCTCACATTATTAGTATCTTTGTTATTTTCCCTACTCTCTTCATATCTATTAAATCACAGCCATTTGAATAAACAAAACTTTAAAATCTTAGTAATTCCATTCTTTTGCCTTATCATCGATCGGGATAAGTGGCCTAGGATGATAGCTCCGGATTTACAATGATCTTGATTGGTTGCCTGGTTGGGCCACTAAATATTACTCTGTTTTTCCAGGAATGTGGTACTGAGAATTTCTTCCCGGAAAAGTGTGGTTACTAGGTATCTGGGATTGAAAGCAAAGCGCTTAAACGCAGCCAGAGACCCAGAAAGGTAGATCAGCTTCCAAGAGATGAGGTGCGCTTATCTCGTCGTGAATAGCCCCTTTGGGTTGAAATCGTTTATTGATGAACGCCCTCGAATTCTTCAGCATCGTCCATCGACCTCTGTAACAATTCGGTGCTCATCTTCTTATCCAGATGTCTCTGTTCCTACTGGTAAATTGACCATATCTTTACCTACTTAAGGACTTGAACTTGTGACTCTGCAAAGATTCAAGAGTAGAATAGAAAGAAAGAAACCAGAGCATACTTATCATTTTGTATCCATGAATTGAAAATCATAAGTACCCAAGAGGCCACTTTGCTATTACAAAAGGTTTAACAGGTGATGCTTCTTCTGGTAATAAGAAAAGTTCATTAAAATTGGGTGTTGAACCACTAGATTTTGAAGAAAACAGAACTGTCTGACCATGAATCTAAAAATCGTGCTTTTGGAGCGTTTTTTAATATGGTCCATTTTATAGACTACAAGACAACAAAACCCTCTTACATCTGTTTGGTATAATAATTTCTTAATGATGGGTTGATTCAGTTCTTCAGTTAGTATGAGTCATAACTGAGAGAATTGGTGAGTGGGTTATTTTCTGCTGAAGCTCTATTTGGTTTGGAATGGTTATTATAATAAGCTGAAATTACTGTTGGTTGAAGGATGTACTCATTTGTTACTGGATTTTCTAATATTACATACAAAATTCATTGTGGCTTCCAGGGTTTTGAGCTACATGCTTCTTGTGTTAAGCCATCATGAAGAAATTTCTGTTGGTAGGTGTTCATGGCATGTGCTTTAATGAAACATTCGAATTCTATCTGAACATACTACATACCATTTAGTGTACTCTGGCAGTCTAGTGCTATGACTCGATATTACTTTAAATACCACAGACTTTAGCTCCTAGTTTAGACTTTAATGCACCATATAGGACAGAATCTAGGAGCTACTCTATTATTTGGATGATATAAATATGTTCAAAATGCCAACCATCTTACTAAGCACAGCAAGACAAAAATGTCTTTAGGAAATGCAGATCTTTCTTTGCAGCCCAAATTTCTTAATAAGTTAACTGATTTTCTTGTGATGAAAGATATGCAGTTCCCAATACCCTGACTAGGAATTAGCTGCAAGATGGTTGCATTACCCTGGCATGTAAAAAAGGGTCAGTCTCTTAATGAATAGAGGGAAAGGTTGTCTTTTTTGGAATACATCATTTAATAGCAAAGGAAAGAAACTCCGCATTAGAAATTTGTATTTTTTGACAGTTGAAAAAGCTTGCAAGTGGTTTATGGGTTCAATTACCTTTCAATGGTTGAAATTGCCTGAAGAGTGTAACTTTTGGTCAGTCTTACAGATAATGGACGCAAAGCAGTCTCCACACTATCATTTAAGAAAGAGAAAATCCTATTAATGAAAGTTGCATTAGTTGAAAGGTGAAAAATGAAAATGGTTGGTCTGATGGGTCCTATCTGGCCTCCAAAGAGAAAAGGATTTCCATGCAGTAAATTTGATGTTTTAATTTAGAGTGCAATACGGATAATAAAGGAATGCTGTCCCTCATCCTGATGTGGGTGGATAAATGCATATTGAGAAGTAAAATTCAGATGAATAATTCAAAGTAGGAATTTGGTTGCCAAGCCTATGTTTTTCACTCCTTTCCCTTCTCAATTTCTTGCTACGAAATTTAGTCTTTTCCTGGGCATTTTTGAATAGACAGTGTATATGAACAGTCTTTTATCAAGTTCTTTCTTATTTGCAAACTTTGTACTGTAATTAGTGTGTACAATTGAAACAGTCTTTTATGCTAAGTAAATGATTTCAGATATGATCAGAAATGGTCTTATGCAAATTGAAGACATTGCATTTGCTAATTTTCTTTCCCTTTATCCAGCTTTCTTCTATTCGAGTCTATTAGATATTCTTGAATCCAAAATGTAAATGGTTTTTTACAATGCATATGCGACAGAGAAACTTGATAAAGACTCTTCAGTGACTGGTGGTGCATACGATTTCAAAGGAGCAACAACTGCGCTTACTCATGAATTGTTGTCTTCACCAAAAAAGGTGACCCTTGTCAGGCATGGCCTTAGCTCTTGGAATGAAGAAAGCAGGGTTCAGGTTTGTTTTTCCCAGGTTTAGTCTGTCTGATAAAATTATGATATGGAGCATGAGAGCTGTTTCTTCGAACTGGAGATTGCCCCATCCCTGGTCTATATTTGTACTCTCTTAGCTACCTAACTTTGACTATACTTTTAAGGTACTGGATAACACTAGAGTTTGTAACCTGACTAATTCTTATTTCACAGAATAGAAGAACTCATGGAGAAAAGGACATTTTACATCCACTAGGTCTTTGAGGAAAGGAAAAAATACATCAAGAATACCTCCCTGTACTGCTTTGTTTGTGTGTGTGTTTAATGATCTTCTTCTAATCAAATAAAAGAGAAATGGGTTTTGTTTTGATGCAAATAATGCTTAGTATTTTAATTAGCAAGTCACTTAAAGTTGTGAAAAGAGAAATGAGAGAAAAAATACTTTTAAATAATTGTTGAAAGAATGAGAGAGATACTCTCAAACCTGCAACAGAAGGGAGAGAGAGAGAGAGAGAGAGAGAGAGAGAGAGAGAGAGGAGAGATTGCAATAGATGGAGAGAAAGGGAGATTCATGATTAGGTCAAAAATAGACCCCTTTCTCCTATTTACACATTTACATATAGAAGCCCTAATAGATGCTAAAAGATGTAAAAGCATCTAATTTACATTACAAAAGATTTGGATGAATCGGATCCCTCTGCCACCATCACAGATCTCACAAAAGTTCTCCTTCAGATTGATCGACACCAAAATATTTCAAGAAGGGCAATCTTTAAACAGGTACACTAACTCCAACAGTAATAATGGTATCATATGGAGTGGAACACATGTGTGGGTAAGAATTTAACTTTCAATTAGATTTGAACAAATCTACCAGATGTTTTTGTCCAGACATTCAAAAGAATCCTGCTGACATATACTGTTCTTAACCATCATAATTGCACCCAGGCTATAATTAGGGAATAAACTTCTAGAACCCTATCTAGTGGCAATCCTTTCATTTTATTTTTCTCATCTTAATGTATTAGAGGTCATTTTAGGGTTTAGGGTTTAGGGTTTAGGGAAGCTCAAACTTATTATTTTAGCCCCTTCCAGCCATATTTATTTTTTACTTATTACCAAATTTTTTTGATTATTGAAGGATTCTATGGACCAGTTGCCTTTCTCATTTTTATCTTCGTATCTTGAGATGCATTGTAACCTATTTATATTTTCATGTTTAGGGAAGCTCGAACTTGTCCATCTTAACAGATACTGGAGCAAGACAGGCAGAGAAGTGTAGGAGAGCTTTAGAAAATGTATCCTTTGACCAGTGTTTCTCTAGTCCTATTTCTCGTGCCAAGGTTTGATTACTACAACTAAGTGGATTCAATAGCAAACTTCTTAGAAAGGCTTGCTTCAGAGTCAATTTTCAACTGTGGTGTTTGCTGCAGTCAACTGCTGAAATTTTATGGAAAGGGAAGGAAGAACCTCTGGTTTTCCTTGATTCACTGAAAGAGGCCCACCTGTTCTTTCTAGAGGGCATGAAAAATGGTGAGTTCTTATTTTATTTTCCTTGATCACATGCTTTCTCTCAATTTTACATGCACTTCCTCACTTAATCAACTTCAGAATTTGGAGGCAGTGGATGCTAGGAAGAATTATCCAGAGGAATATCATATGTGGAGAGAAGATCCAGCTAATTTTTGTGTGAACGGTATCTACCCTATTAGGAAACTATGGGGAACAGCTCAAGAAGCATGGATGGAAATCTTATCCGCACCAGTAAGCTCTTTTATAGCTCCTCGAGCTTCCCTCCCCTGGTGGCCTTACTGAAAATTGATTTTTCAAGATGTAAGGTTCTCCTAACCATTCCTTGTACCTTTTTTTGTTTCATCAGGGGGAAAACTTTTTGGTTATTACACACAAGTCAATCTTGAGAGCACTGGTTTGCACTGCGCTTGGTCTTGGCCCAGAGAGGTGATTTTATGCTTGGTTTTAATGAAACTGTTACAATAACATTGTTAACATGCAGTGCCCTAAACCTTTATGTGGTGTATGTAGACAAATGCCTTTTAAATGGTAACCATTGTCCCATTACTTTAGATCATTATAATATTTTTATTATTTCAGTAGTGTTTTTTGGAAACATGAAACATATCATCTTTTAACTCTAAAACATTGAACCTAGTGAAATTCTAGAGAAAGGATCCATTATTGTGAGAGCAGTTATTTCCTAGCTTTGTGAAACAATTGTATTGACTTAGCCATTTAAGCCTTGGTTTTGTCAAAAACCTATATTAATGTTATGACTAATTTGGTTTTTTCTCTCTGTTTTTTTTTTTTTTGGGACAATGGAAATGATCCTCCCATTTGTAAATTGTGAATACAATACTTCTGAAGAGTTTTTCATATGATACTGCCTGAGGGAAGAATACATATTTATTTGCTAAAGACCCCTTCGAAATATTTCATGTTGTGTGATGCCTTATTCTGACTGTGTCTTAATTGGGTCTAGGTGATACCTAGATGAGATAATGCAGACGCTAACTCCGAACCAATGAGATCCAGTGGGAGATCAGCTTACGACAGGATTGCAGGAAAAAGGACAAACCAGATTAGCGAGGTTTTAAATATCTGAGAAAAGATAGGTCTGATTTCAGCTTGGTCAAGTGGACTCTTCTAATGGTAGAACAGTTTTGCCAAGTTTGGTAGTGATCCTACTGGGAATAAGAAAACTAAATTTCTGCACAATCACAGGACAGATTCAGGGCTTTAAACCAGCATTCACATATGTCAATAATTACATATTGACTAATGAACTGAAACCCAGAGTACAGAATTCAGATTCAGTAAACCAGAAATTTAGGGAGTGTAACTGAAGTAGGTTTTCTGAAATCAACTAAAACGTTTACGACAATAGAGATCCAATCTGGCATTTCAGATCAGTATATTGATGTTAAAAATGAAATTAAACTGGACTTACTGCCAGTCTTACTTAGAATCACTTCCAGGGCCTCTGCTAGTCTACTGAATCACCACAGCAGAAAGGTGTTGAATCACCACAGAACCAAAGGCAGAAGCCTAGCTTTCATTCAACGCATAGCATGGATGCTGTTTTCCCTTACATGCCTTCATAAAAGAAAAGGAATAAACAGAAAATAACTAGGAAACTCCCAACCGCAGGTTGTGAAGGAGTCTCCCAAACTGGCTCAAATACCATTAATAATAAAAGGAAACTAACTCTTTTGAGGACTGATTAAATCGTATTCCAGTCAACTAACAGCAATAAAATAATAAAAATAGAAAGAACCAGAACTAAACCCCACGATTGGACTGACCCAGTAACTGAACCACTGGTTCAGTTTTAAGAAGGCAAGACTAAAGTCCTGATCTCAAACAGCAGCCAGTCTTCTTTCTCCTCTTCCTGCAGTGAAATCTGCATCATGGGACCTGTCCAAAGGGGTTTCCCAATGACCCAGCATTTATACTATCAGAGGCAAAGCGTTGAGAGTGCTTCTTTTGGTCCTCACATTGTAGGTTCAATAGGCAACCCAAGAGTGGGTTAGTTGGAAATTTCAAGCTAAAAAAGAAGAGGCTCAACCTTTTCTAAGAATTTGCAGATCCGGAAGTTTAAACAAAAGTTTGATCTGACACTGTCAAAGCATAATGTAAGGGGATAAGAGAAACAAGCTAGGAGACAAAAGATTTATAGTTATTCAGGAACCTTCCCTAAATCCACTTCCAAGGAGATACACGTATCCACTGTTTCAATTGCTTTCCTGGGTAGCAATCAAATCCTTGCAAATAATTTTTTTTTCAATGGCTCACAACCAAACTTTTTCCAATCACCAATGTGATTCTAGTTGTTTGGGACACACCTTACACAGAAGGACCATACCACACTCTTTTGAATGAAAGAGAGAAAACCTAGCTCAGGCAAGATGAACAAGTTAAAAAAATTTTCCCTGTCTACAACCCTTAAAGCTCAAATAATCAAAATCTTCTCAAGTTATAAGCACAGTAAACATTTGTAACTGAAATGGCTTAGGAGATGCATGCCGTCCCAGTGCTACCACTATGAATTTGGTCCCTAATTTACTACATGCATTTTTGGCTTTCTAAGTTCTAATGCATTTTATCTTAGTTTTCTTCGTAGTGAATTTTCCTTTTATGCCTTCTTGTTGTGGTATAGTAGTAAAGAGCTCTTAGTTGTGTTGCATCACTTTGAACAATGGTATTCTAACCAAGGTTATGTTGGTACAGGTTTCGTGCAATTGATGTAAATAATGGTGGGATTTCTGTATTTAACTTCAACAGACGGGGAGAAGCTATGCTCCAATCCTTGAACATGACAGCCCATATGTACAGTGATTACACCTATCATTATTAGAAGGATATGATGCCACACTGCATTAGGTGATGCAAAAAGCAGACCATGACACCAGGTTCTAAAGCAACTACGCATTATTGCGTGGGAGAAGAAAACAGGGGAAGTGAAATCAACATTAATATGCTTCCACCAAATAAACTCTATTTACAAAGTTGAGAAAAAAAAAAAAAAAAAACTTCTGTATCAGATTTAGCACTTTGCTATTTCTTTAAACTTCATCCGTATTCATGTATTTATTAACTTGACAAAAAAATTAACTGATAGTAAGAGTTCTATTGATGAATCTTTTAATTGTTGAAGCCCTGACAGTAATGTAGATCCTGTAGTCTTTCATTTTAGAATTTTGGTTAAGATCTGCCCTTCTAATCTGACACCATTTTAGTGATGGTGAGTCCTTGTTGAACTTTTGTTCCGGCACAGTGTCAGTTGTGGTTCAATTGTTGGAATCAGCCTCTGCTTTTATTTACAGTTGATCAGGTACGGATGCAGATCTAACCCTTTTTATTCCCGGTCTTCAGGACGGAGAACGTCTACCGCTTCCTCTGCTGTTCCTTTTTTTTGTTCTTTAGACGTCTATCTTTCTTGATTCTTCCCAATCTGTACATGGTTCATGGATTCCAATTTGAACAAAACTTGGATTTCAATATTTTCTTTGGTAGGTTATCAGTAGGCAAGGCTTTTAAATTGGTAATCAATATTGGATAGCTCATAGCTTGACCTTGGATCATGTTCATTATTTACTGGGGATGCATTTCTAGCCCTCTCCCCATTCCTCCTAATCAACATTCTTCAAATGACTAATGTTAGTATGGAAGAAGAACTACAGCACCATGGTCTTGAACCAATGAGGATCAAGGTTCTAAAACTCGGGAACGGTAATGGCATCAGTCAAAGCCAATATCATTCTGGATCGGTCTGGATCGGCAATCCAGCTGATCCTGAACGTTCCGCTTTTAGAACCATGATGAGGATGGACAGTTTTTCACGTCTCAGGGACTTCCACCTAAAAGATTCTCTCACAAAAGTAAACGATTGATTGTGAAAAACAAACAAACAAACAAACAAAGAAGAAATAATTCCGTGAAGCCAATAAACGCAATGCAGCTTTAGGTAAGGGCACATCAGTTAGAATTTGGATTCATTCAGGCTGTGTCTGGTTGCAAAGGTAATAAAGGGAATCTACGTTAACCTAAATCAAAACTCAAATAGAAAATTTTACAATCGTTTGTAGAATATAGACATGGGAACTTGGGATTGGATCCCATTTTTACGTATCTCACAGCCCTAAACTCCTCACTGAAACTGTCCCACAGAATGCTTCCTTGTCAATGCACCGGCAATCCCCTCCTCCAAGTTACCCCAATGGATTAAAGATATCAATCCGACAATGTATACAGGAAATTTGAACTTGAATTCACATAGAACAAAATCACATCCTATCCGTTAAAACTAATAGAGGTTCTTGGTCTGTCTATAGCAAATCTCTACTACTATTATGTCCCACAATGCACTTGTACATACAAATCAATAAACGAATCAATGGAAGAACCAATTTTTTTATTGCGGTCAAACCATTCTGTCAACCTTCAAAACTGCAAAACTGAGCACCTTCAAAAAATCAGACCCTATCTTCGGTAACAGCTTCCAACAGTCATCAGGTACATTATCATGCATCAGACTATCTTCTCAGCATTTTCCTATTATACTATTCTGTCATCCACTGCTTCCAATGGCATTTCTTTTATGCATCAGCATTTTCTGTGATCACGACAAATTTTTTTCACGCACAAGAGCTTCTATCTTTTCAACATCTTCTGGAGTGTCCACACCATGGGCATCATGGTCAACCTTAATCACCTACAAAAGATACCAGGGTAACGACTTTCAGAAATCAGAATATCCAAGAGATAAAAAATTATAAAGTAACAAATAATCAATGGTCACCATAACTACTGACTTTCTCATACAGATAACTGCATGTGAAAAGTGATACTTGAATGATGTAAGGTTAAAAAACAAAAGTTGGGGAGGATTCACTACCACTAGTGAGCCATATTTACACTCATGAAAATCCATCATCTAACATGAACTATTGGTCAACAATAACTGATACTCTTCTGTTACAAGATATTTTTCTAGCATAAAAAAAGTTATTGAATGGGCTTCTAAGTAACAGGTGAAAAGTATATAGTGATTGGCCATAATTGAACTTGTCTTTGATCTGTGAATATATATATATATATATATATATATTGGATAGGTTTTACCTGTGAGGACATACTATCCGAAATTGACAGATTCTGGGGGAAAAAATGGAATGATGATAGAAGTAATAATTTGAATTACTAATTTTCAAGATAATCATTTTAACTATACCTTTGCATCTCTTTTGGCCATTTTGAGGGAGATGGTTGGGCACACTGCTAGCTTTTCTGGAGCTAGCAGCTCAACCAATGGTGGGCCTGGGATGCAAGGGATTATTTCCAAAGGAGAGAGAGAGAGAGAGAGAGAGAGGCTGGGCACCCCAGCAGCATGCCCAACCTTTTCCCTAAAATTTATCATTGTCTTTCTCATTCGTTATGTGACAAGACAGCACAAGAAAGAGAAAAATGACAAGGTTCCTACTTCCTATATGTAAAAATGATCTGCTCTCATGATTGAAAGTCATAGTAATATCTCATTAACTAATGATCATTTTGGGGGGGGTGGGGGGGTGGGAAGAAATTTTATTCATTATACAAATACTAGTTATAAGTAATTGTCATAAACCACGAAAACTCTTCAAGATATTACTAGCCATAAAAGCTAATTTGTTTATAAAATATTTACTATAAGAAGTTGTACTGTAATCCAGATCGCATATATGCACAGGAATAGCTTGACATTCAAGTGTTATCACCAAGATTGTCCCGTTTGACACCACAGATGTGCCTTTTTTTCAATTACAACATGAAAAGTGGAAGCAGTTTGACATAAAAAAAAATTTAAATGCAGGACAGGTAGATACCCAAGATTCAAGAATTAAGCTACCTAAGCTAAAAGCTTGAAGCATTGGCATGTCAAAATTAATTGAAAGATGTGAGAGAAGTGAGGAAAAAACATTAGTAAGAGTCTAAGAGAACAAATAAACTGTTGAAATCTCCTACAATACCTTCATCTTGTACCCATTCTCAAGGACTTTAAGCTGCTCTAAATCTTCTTCCAGCTGCAAAGGAGTAGGGGGAAGCTCTGGATATATCCTTAAAAATTTAGAATCATAGCTCTGGCAAGACAAAAGAGAGGAAGTTTTAGAAGGCAATAAGCAACTGCTGCAAGGTAACGGATGTAGACAACCGTGAAGGAATGCATTGTTGTAATAAGCAAGTTCAAGCTAATAACGTACAAGCAAACTGACGCTTAATACCTGAATACCAAGATGAAGCAGATAAGGAAAGCTTGGATTGAGTTTCCCAGACCTATGGATTAATTTGGAGACAGATAATCAGTATAAAAATACTACACAAAGTTGGAACCCAGCTAGCAAAAACTCAAGACTCACTTATTATAGGGGATCAACCCCCTTGAAAAATATATCGCATATCCATGATTATCTACCACACATTTCACTCGGTTGGGATCAAATCCATCTTCAGGCTTTAAGG
The DNA here is from genome assembly GCF_013358625.1 of Macadamia integrifolia. Lineage (NCBI taxonomy): Eukaryota > Viridiplantae > Streptophyta > Magnoliopsida > Proteales > Proteaceae > Macadamia > Macadamia integrifolia. The sequence continues at coordinate 41,190,884 of NC_056561.1, read as the reverse complement.
ATGTGACTGCAGTGCTAAACACGGCATCAGGGGCTCCCTGCAAATTGATTTGTTTTACATTAGTAATCAAACCAAACAAATTAGATGCAATATCACATCCAAAAAAAATGATGCAAGTAATGATGCTTTTTATTAAAACAGCACAAATATTAATTTAAATTGAGCAATTTCTGCATTTCAATGAAGGTTTAATTCAATGAAGGCTCAATCATCTAAAGTTCAATAATTCATCCCAAGAGTCAAGCAAAATACCAACAAAATACATTAGATGATGTGGGTCATAGGGCACTAAACTAAATACTTTTCTTGACTTGTCATAGGTACCACACAAAGAAACAAGAAGTTGTCCTTTCCTCTCTAAAGCTTGGGTCAGGTCATGATTGAAAGTTGATTTACTGATTAAAAAAATGAGAGATAAGATTCCTTGTACACAAGAAAGATAATACTAGAAGGCCAAAATTTTTGTTAAGCAACATGAAAACAAGGTGAAGAAAGACATGCATAGTTTAGGTCTTGTCCCAAGTATGACCTCAAATTGACCCAATTGGAGAGCCAGAATCCAGTGGGAGAGCATGTGGCACAATGGTTAAGTTGCACTGCTACAGCATGTTGTTCACATGTTCGAAACTTGGAAACAACCTCTCCTGCAAAGCAGGGGGTAAGGTTGAATACATTTGCCCTTCCCAAACCCTGCAGTATCGGGAGCCTCATGCACTAGGTTGTTCTTGTTGGAGGGCTAGAATCCATGTAGCCGACCCCATTTAGGTGAGTGAGTTTTTACCAATTTTTACATCTTTTTTTTGTTCCTTTTGCTGCCTTTGATCTGATCCTTATAGCCAATCCCATTTAGTTGGGATAAGGCTGAGTTGTTGTTGTTGTTGTTGTTGTCGAACATGGAAACAAGGTACAAAACTTCATCCACTCAGCATCTAGTATAACAAACTTCAACTCTTTCACATCCTTTAGCAGCCAAGTAGGAATTCAAAATACGAAGTATCAAATTCTCTTCTGCATGTACCCATAAAAACTAAGACGACATCAAGAAAAAACAACCATTTTCCGTCGTTCTCCACATGTGAGAATTATGTTTACGAGGTCATCCACCATAATAATTCCTCAAGAAAGTACTGCAAAACCAAAGTCGCCCACTACCTGCAACGCTTTAACAATTCCATCTATTATCTCAGGTTCAATGAGAGGCTCGTCCCCCTGAATGTTAACAACAATATCATACTTCTTGCCAAGCTTTTGAAGTGCTTCACTGCACCGTTCAGTGCCTGCCAACCAAACAAACAGTGTGAGTGATCCATAAACCAGAATTGAAAAATAAGAAGTTTAATCAAGTGAACAAGTCAAAAATCATACCATTTCGGCAAGATTCTGATGTCATTACCACATCAGCCCCAAAACCTCGACAGCATTCTGCAATCTTTTCATCATCTGTCGCCACAACTAGTGCAAAAAGGAACCACCATGGTAAGTTCCTTGCAGATCATACAAGAGAAAGAGACCCAAAGACTGATGATGCACCTGATATTGTGTCCTTCCCCCACCCCCACCCCCACCCCCCAATTTTTTGTTTAATGGCGATTATTCATCTTCAATTAATATAAAGCAAGAGAGTAATACTTTTATTGATATATATGATGATATGGTAACAAGTGTGAGAACCAAGGGCGGTCAAGGTAATGAGTTTCCTATCTCTAGTAGGCTACACCAAGGGTCGACTTTAAGTCCCTATCTGTTTGAGCTTGTTTTGGACGAGATGACTAAAACATTCCAGGTGAGGTCCCATGGTGTATCTTTTTTTGCGGATGATATTGTCTTATTGGATGACACTAAAACTGGCTCAATGCTAAATTGGACCGATGGAGATCAACCTTGGAATCAAAAGGCTTTAAGATAAGTAGATCAAAGACGGAGTATGTGATGTGTAACTTTAGTCACACTACGATGGATAATGACGTGGCAGCTATTGAAGGAAGAGAGATAACGCAAAGTGACCGTTTTAAATATTTGGGATCTTTCATTAATAAAGAATGTGATATTAAAGATGATGTGGCAAACAGAATTAAAGTGGGATGGATGAAGTGGAGGTGCGTCTAGAGTCTTGTGCGACCAACGCATTCCTGTAAAGCTTAAAGGAAAGTTCTATCTGACAGTCGTGCGACCGGCTATGAAATACGAGGCAGAATGTTAGGCAGTGAAGAAGAGGCATATTGATAAGCTATGTGTAGTGGAAATGAGCATGTTAAGATGAATGTGTAGGAAAACTAGGAGGGATAAGGCAAGGAATAAAAGTATTACAACGGGTTTGAGAGTTGCCCTAATTCATGATAAGCATCATGAAAGTCGTTTTAGATGGTATGACCATGTTCAGCGGAGGCCATTAGATGCACCAGTAAGGAGGAGTGGCCTCATTAAGATAGAAGGATCCAAAAGAACTAGAGGCAGACTGAAAATGACCATAGGAGAGGTTGTGAGGAAAGACATTTACAGTTTAGGCCCTATCCCGAGTATGGCCTCGAATAGAGCGGAGTGGAGGGCTAAGATCCAAGTGGCAGACCCCCTATAGCTGTGTTCTATTTTGTTAATGTTCTTGGTAATATTTTTCCTTTAACCTTTAGTTTTCTTTTGCCTTGTCTTTGCTTGGATCCATGTGCTCGACCCTAAGAACAAATAAATAAGCAAACGACAAAGGAGATATCCTCCGATATTACAAGTCTGTGAGTGTACCAACTGGGCAGTGATTCCTTTTAAGATCCACCTTACCTAATATATCTCCCAACACCAGAACAAGGCTTCCATTAAATTAAAACATTCCTCAGTGCATGGTTCCAGATTTCAGTTGAAACCCCCAAGATTTCACAAAATATTTCGGCTTCGACGAATATTAAAAAATTATTGGGTGCAACTCAGTAGGAATGTAGGGTTTCAACCGAAATTTCAGCATTTTAGCTGAAATTTGGTTTCAACTCAGTTTTGGTACAAACAATCCCTATAAAACCACACTGTTTCAATTGAAATGAGTCGAAGTGTCGAACCATAACATAAGTTTTGAGTGATATCACCTGTTGGAAGGGGGGGGGGGGACTCCAAAAAGGACCCTATATTTGGAATTTTTGGCCAAATCATCTACATTTCTTGCTGGAACAAAGTGTTGGGGACTACTACAACGCATCTGCATTTGAGCAAGATTTGTATAAGATTCAAATTTAGAAGCAAACCCTTTTCCCCTAAAGGGTTCAAGCCTTCTCGGAACTCTGTGGCACTGACACAGAATTGAAGGAACGGTTTCGTAGGGGTGTTTTAACCTAGGCTGTACACTTATACTTGACTACTTGTAACATTGGTACACTAGTTAATGTAGGAATAGATTTGAAAACCAGTCCCAAAACTACAGGATATTATAAACCAAAGAACAACCAAATAACCACCCAACAATAGACAGCAACAACAGTCCTTAAACAAACCAGAATTATCAGATCCACAATCAGGAATTTCAGAAAGCAGAGTTTGCATCAACAATTAGAAGCTCCAGCAATAAAATTAGAGTAGTTGAATAAGTAGGATCAGAATCAAAACATAGCAGAACCAGAGAACCAAAATCAGAACTCGATTCTGGGACAGCAGGTTCTGAGAACAGGCAATCAATCCTAACAAGTTCAGAATCTTCAATAACAGATGTTTAGGTGACAAATAAACAAATCGGAATACTGAATAGCAGGTCCATTCCCTCAGAAAAACATAGGCAGCAACCAACAGTAGCAGATAACACAAATCAGGCAATAATTTCTGGGCAGAAATCACCATCGACCAGCACTGAAGAAAACTCAGAAACTGACAAACCCATGGTCTGATCAGTACCAAACTTGGATCGAGTCCCCTTCTTAATGGTCCTAACAATCGACCAAAATCTCAAAGCAATCGGGTGGCTGGTTCTCCAAAAACAGCTAGGCCGATAGGAAAGAAAACAAAGAAAACCAACCCAGAAATTTCTGAAGAAAATTCAGATTACTTGTCTGTACTGCTGGAGGAGAGAATCCAATAAGAGAACCAGAAAAGAAAATACCCACCCGGACTTCTCGCCGCAGAGTGTCGATCAAATCACACACCAATCCCTAACCCTTGATCAAACACAAAGGTTTAGCCATGGAGAAAAACCAGCGGCAGCAGCATGAAGCTTCACTTTGTTTTTAATTGTAAAAATCGTGCTTAATTAAAAGAGTCATAGCTTTATTTATAATAGTGATAGGGGTTACATGAAATAGAAACTAACTTTAGTTTCCAAAAACTGAAATAGGAAACTAAAAATTAGAAACTCAACTAGTTACTAAATCTGAAAATAGAAACTTACAAAATAGAAAGTCTTGTGACTGAAAATTAGAAACTAATTTAAGACTGAAAATTAGAAACTAATTTAAGACTTCAAAATAGAAACTAAATTACTAACTAAATGACTAATTAGTAACCCCATCAACAGCCCAAATCATGGGCTGACTTGGACCAGATCTGGGTCGACCCAGTCAGCCACTTGGGTCGACCTTGGTCTTGGTTCTCCTTGTGTAAACCCTTGTTACTGCATCACTAGTACTCGTAAAACTTTGACAATGTGTAATATTAAATGGTTTTCTTCATTCCTAATGCATATTTTAGTTGTTTTCATTGAATTCTGTGCCACTAAATTATGTGTAGAATACGCCATATTTGAGAAAGTATACAATAGGGTATGGTGTACACTACCAACCTAGGGTACAAATTGGGGTATTTTTTTTTTTAACAATCTAAAGGTTCCAATACATTTAGAAATGCTTAATTAGAGATCTGAAATGCTAAAATATAGCCATTTGACCACCATAATGGCCAACCGAAATGACCAGCCAAAACATGTAGAGTTTAGGTCGAACTTCTGTTGAAACCCGAAATATTTCAGTTTTGAGGTTGAAACTGAAATTTCGAACCTTGCCCTGTGTGCACAAAGGTTTAGCATATCAAACAACGAAAGACAATCTCCATAGAAAATTCCTATCTGGTGATTGCCCTAAAGTGAGCAGACCTCAATCCAAGGAAGTATATATTAACTCAGCAATGCATGCTAATGATTATGTAACCTTCATGATACCCAGTCACAGAAGGAGCTGGGGGAGTTTTATTGCATTACTGATGATACGGCCAAATTGATTGCCCAGTAGGGTAAGAACACGTGGTATCTAAGGAGAGGGCACGTGTCGCTCACCTGTTAGAGTCTGCAAGGAGTCTGACCGCGTCAACTACGTGGAGAGAATATTCCCCACGAAGTGGATAAGACGTATCCGAATAGGACTCGAAGAGGAAAGGAGGCGGACCCGAGGAGGACTCCTCCAAGGAAAAGAGAAACCCTAAACCCTAAGGACTATAAGAGAGGGCCCGAGCAGAGGAAGAAAGGTATGCAGAAAAACCCTCAACCATTACCCTTGTGAAAAATTGTGCGGCCGATCTCTAACTTGGGCGTCGGAGGACTAACCCCGGATAAACATCCGGGCCTCTGCCTTCTGTATTTGTGCAGGATCAGCTCATACGGATTTTTGGCAGCAACAAATTGGCGCCGACCGTGGGAACGACAGTAATGGTGGGGAGAACCTACAATCGTAAGAAGACAAGAGCAGCATCGAACATGAACATAGGGGAGGAGGAACCTTCAGGAGGGCTCCCTCTCTCGACAGAAATCGGACGAGAAAGGGGAAACGATGATCGGGAAGGTTCGGCGAGGTACCAGCGTTCGGCCGGATATTCGGTGCACGGAGATAGTAATCCTCCGCCCCCTCCTGGAGCGCAGGAATATGTGTCAAGGGAGCAGTTCGAAGCCCTCCAGGAGAAATATGACCGAATGGCCGAGGCAATGAAGGAGGTCTCCAAAGCTGTCTCTTAGAAGACCGGCAAAGCACCGCCAGGCCCCCATATCCAGCCTGAGAGAGCTCGAGACGAGGACCGGAGCAGTACAGGATCGATAAGGTCCGGTCATAATTTTCGAAACCGAGCAATGAGGGAAAGTCCCGCACCCAGGGGAAAGACGTGGCGTGCCGCCGGAGACCGACATGGGGAACCACGCCAAGGAGACGAACAGAGACATGAGGACTCGGGGTTAAAGCAGATGATCCTGGACCTAAAAGATGAGATCAAGAAGGTGGCAGAAAATCAGACGGGAGCTCGCGAGCCAGACCTCACTAATGACACGGCTCTAGCTGATGAGGTCATGACTCATGAGGGACCCACTCCCGATCGGATTTCGCCTGCCAAAGTATGACACCTACGACCGGTCTGGGGACTCCGTCGATCATCTGGAAGGCTTCAAGGTCGCTATGCAGTTCCATCGAGTCTCGAAAAACATCATGTGTCGCGCCCTGCCATTGACGTTCAAAGGAGCGGCAAGGCTATGGTACAACCATATGCCGACGAATTCGATCCACAGCTTCAGCGATCTAAGTTACTTCTGCGTGAAGGGATTCTCCAGTAGTCAACCCCTTCAGAAGACCACGTTGAACTTGACCAACGTCAAGCAACATGAAGGAGAATCACTGCGGAATTACATGAAGCGCTTCCAACAGAGATCACGATCAGAGGTCTGGACCCGAAAGAAGAGTTCACAGCCCAGCTAGGAGGCGTCAAGGATAAGAAGCTGAAAAGGTCTTTGGCGAAGCATACACCGAGGAACCTGGCCGAGTTGAGAGCTCGGTGCGATAAGTACATCCAGATGGAAGAAACCCTTCAAGCCGATGAAGAAGCTGAAAGGAAGACGGGAAGGAAAAGGATCTCAAGGGGCGACGACAAACCCTCCGAAGAAGGCAAAAGACGAAAGTCTGAGCGCGGTCGGGCACCCAGTCCACCAAGGAAGTTCAAGAAATACGTGCCCCTGAACCGGAGACGAACGGATGTACTGATGCAGATAAAGGACTCCCCGGATGCCAGAGCCATGAAGTGGCCAGGGAAGATGGGACGGCACCCCGAGAGACGCAATATGGACAGATATTGCCACTTCCACAGGGACCATGGCCATAACACCAAAGACTGTTGGCACCTCAAGGGGGAAATAGAAGGAATGATCCGAAGAGAATATCTAGGCCGATTCGTGGACCGTAAAAAGGAGGATGCCCAAGACGGTAATGACCGTAGGGACAACCGTCGGAGAGATGGCAGAGGCCGCTATGAAAGAAGGGGGCCAGCCCGCAAAGGCAATCAGAACGACAAAGGGACCGGACACCCGAGGAAGCTGACCATCGCCTCCGGGATGAGAATAAGAGCCCAACTAGGGTTATAGCGACAATCTGTGGAGGCCTAGCCACTGGAGAAAGTTCAGTCTCGGCCAGGAAAGCAAAAGCCTATGCGAGAAGCGTATATGTGGCTGAATGGTCGAACAAGGCGAGGACGGGGACGGTTATTTCCTTCTCAAACGATGATCTGGAAGGGGTGCACACTCCGCACGACGATGCCCTGGTAGTCACCATGACCATAGAGGATTGCAGAGTGAAGAGAATCTTAGTGGATAACGTCAGTTCAGCTGATATCCTGTTCCTTGAGGCTTTCCAGAAGATGGGCCTGGACGAGGGAAAGTTAAAGAAAGTCGAACACCCGTTGCAAGGATTCTCCAGCGTCCCAATAAAAGTGGAGGGATCGATTGAGTTGCCAGTAAAAGCCGGCACCGGAGATCACCAAGTAACAGTCATGATCAACTTCCTGGTAGTAGGCATTACCTCGGCATACCGCCATATTAGGGAGGGTTGGTTTGAACCTACTAAAGGTTGTCGTCTCCACACCCCATCTCAAGATAAAATTCCCAACCAAGAATGGGGTCGGTGAATGTCGAGGCGATCAGGAGGCATCCCGGAGGTGCTACGCCACTACCTTGTGGGGAAGAGAAAAGGTGGGCGAGGTGCTCCTGATAGAAGATCTGAGCGATGACCCAGTTATCAATGGGGGGAACCGGCTGAGGATCTGGTACAAGTTGAGGCCGAAGAGGGGGATAACGCTCGGCAATTCCAGATCGGGGCTACAATGCCAAGGCAACAACGAGAAAAACTCGTCTCATTCCTCCGAAACAACTCTGACGTCTTCGCCTGGTCGGCTTCAGACATGCTTGGAATAGATCGAGAGGTAATAGAGCATCATCTGAATGTCAACCCGGCAAAAAAGCCGGTGCAACAGAAGAAGACTTTCACCCCCGAAAGGCAGCAGAAAATAGATGAAGTAGAGAAGTTGTTGAAGTCCCAGTTCATCAGCGAGATCCAATACCCGGAGTGGATATCCAACGTGGTGATGGTCCCGAAGGCAAATGGAAAGTGGAGGATCTGCATCGACTTCACCGATCTGAACAAGGCCTGCCCGAAGGACGGATACCCCCTGTCGAAAATAGACCTCCTCATTGATGCCACGGCATAATACGAGGCGTTGAGCTTCATGGATGCGTACTCGGGGCACAATCAGATCAAGATGTCAGAGGTTGATGTCCTGAACACATCCTTCGTGACCGAGGGAGGACTGTACTACTATGAAGTCATGCCCTTCGGGCTAAAAAACGTAGGGGCCACCTATCAAAGGTTGATGAATAAAATCTTCAAGGGGATGATCGGCAAAACCATGGAGGTATACGTGGACGATATGCTTGTAAAAAGCCTGAAGGCGGAACAACACATTCAAGACTTAGAAAAGGCGTTCCAGGTGCTGAGGCGGTACGGCATGAAGCTGAACCGGCAAAGTGTGCATTTGGAGTAGCCTCGGGAAAGTTCCTCGGCTTCATTGTCTCGGAGAGGGGAATTGAAGCCAACCCGGTGAAAATACAAGCCATTCAAGATATGATATCACCCCAAAATGTGAAGCAAGTCCAAGAGCTAACAGGCAGAGTCGCCGCCCTAGGGCGATTCCTATCTTGGTCGGCTGACAGATGCCTCCCCTTCTTCAGAGCCTTGAAGGGATCCCAGAAGTTCGAGTGGACGGAGGAATGCGAAAAGTCCTTTGAACAACTAAAGGAGTACCTGGCCGCACCCCCACTGCTGACAAAGCCAAACGCCGGGGATACCTTACAATTGTACCTTGCTGTAAAAACAGTAGTTGTAAGTGCAGTACTGACGAAGGAAGAAGGAAGGCAACAAAGGCTGATATACTACGTCAACCGAACCCTGCTAGATGCCGAAACAAGATATGGAAAGACGGAGAAAGTGGCATACGCCCTGGTAACAGCGGCAAGAAAACTGAGGCCCTATTTTCAATCGCATACGGTATGCGTGCTCACAGACCAGCCCCTGAAGAAGATACTGCAGCGGTCGGATATGTCCGGTCGCCTGGTAAACTGGGCCATAGAGTTGGGAGAATTCAACATCCAGTACAAACCGAGAGCCGCAATAAAAGCACAGGCCCTCGCAGACTTCATAGCCGAGACGACGCTCTCTGACAATCCCCAGGAATCTTCCGAGGACCGAGAAGAAAAGGCTTGGGCATTATACGTGGATGGTGCTTCCAACAGCGCAGGAAGTGGCGCAGGGATCATATTGGTTAGCCCCGGAGGTTTCAAGATCGAGTACGCCCTACGGTTCGACTGCGATGCCTCCAACAACGAAGCAAAGTACGAAGCGTTAATAGCCAGAATTAATCTGGCACGGGCTTTGATGGTACAGCAGCTGGTGGTGCATAGTGATTCACAGCTCGTGGTACGACAGGTGAATGAAGACTACGAAGCCAAAGAACAAAGGATGGCCGGGTACTTGAAGACAATGCGAGAAAGAATAACAGCCTTCAAGGAATTCGAGGTAAGGCAGGTGCCACGAGAAGAGAATGCTAGTGCAGATGCACTGTCGCAGTTGGCCACCTTCGACTTCGCAGACCTTGGACGATTGGTGTATTTTGAAGTGCTACCACAGCCGAGTACCGAAAGACCCCAAGAGGTATTACCTGTAGGCGAACACGGCCATAGCTGGATGGATGCCATAACCGAATACCTTAAGGAAGGAAAGCTCCCAGAGAATAGGGACGAGGCAAGGAAAGTACGAATGAGGTCAGCACGCTTCCTTTTGAAGGACGAGACGCTGTACAAAATAGGGTTCATCGTGCTGTACCTCAAGTGCCTGAACCCCGCCGATGGCGAGTATGCACTCCGAGAAGTGCATGAAAGGATATATGGCCAACACTTGGGAGCCCGGGCCTTGGCACATAAAGTGTTGAGGCAGGGCCTCTTCTGGTCAACAATGAGGAAGGACGCAGAATCGTTAGTCAGGAAGTGCATCAAATGCCAGATGTTCGCCCCCATCCCTAGGCAGCACTCTACCGAGCTCTCGTCCCTATCAAGCCCGATACCATTCGCCATGTGGGGAATGGACATCTTGGGCCCATTCCTCTGGCCACGAGACAAAGGAAGTTTGTAGTGGTGGCGGTAGACTACTTCACGAAATGAGCAGAGGCCGAAGCACTGGCGATGATATCCAAAAAGAATGTAAGGAACTTCTTCCAGAGAGCGGTAGTCTATCAATTTGGAATCCCTCGGGTGGTGGTAACGGACAATGGAACTTAGTTCGCCAACCCAACTTTTGGCTCGTTTTGTGATGCCCTCGGCATTGACCACAGGAAAACATCTGCCGGTTATCCACCGACCAACGGGCTGACAGAGGTAACCAACCGTACCCTGCTCCAAGGAATAAAGAAGAGACTGGATGATGACAAAGGGTTATGGGCAGATGAGTTGTACAATATCCCATTCCTCTGGCCACGAGACAAAGGAAGTTTGTAGTGGTGGCGGTAGACTACTTCACGAAATGGGCAGAGGCCGAAGCACTGGCGATGATATCCAAAAAGAATGTAAGGAACTTCTTCCAGAGAGCGGTAGTCTATCAATTTGGAATCCCTCGGGTGGTGGTAACGGACAATGGAACTTAGTTCGCCAACCCAACTTTTGGCTCGTTTTGTGATGCCCTCCGCATTGACCACAGGAAAACATCTGCCGGTTATCCACCGACCAACGGGCTGACAGAGGTAACCAACCGTACCCTGCTCCAAGGAATAAAGAAGAGACTGGATGATGACAAAGGGTTATGGGCAGATGAGTTGTACAATATCCTCTGGGCTTACCGCACAACTGAGAGGTCGGCCACCGGAGAAACACCCTTCGTTCTAACTTACGGCACCGAAGCTGTACTTCCGGTGGAGGTAGGGGTCGTAACCCATTGGATTCAGTACTACAATGAAGAAGAAAACGATAAAGGACTCCGGGCGAATTTAGACCTCTTGAGCGAAGTCAGGGAAACCTCACAAG
>NC_056561.1:41169291-41179388 GCF_013358625.1 Macadamia integrifolia | reverse complement strand
AAGCACTTTCTAGTTGTAACTCCTCATCCTAAGCTCTCCGGATGATTTTACTTATGAAAAATATGTAAGCTGGTTTACGACAATTGATAGGGATTCTCCTGTTTGATGGCTTTAGCTTTGCCGAAGGTCCTTACCTTGGTCATCACCACGGTTGTTGATCAAGGCAGAGCCGAAGGGAACTTGACGAAGGGATACAGACGAAGATCCCTACCTCGGTTGGGAGCTCAGGCGAAGGCCGAGCTGACCTGACCAAAGGTCACAGCCACTACCTCGGTTGGGAGCTCAGGCTAAGGCCAAGCAGACCTGACCGAAGGTCACAACCTCGGTTGGGAGCTCAGGCGAAAGCCGAGCTGAGCTGACCGAAGGCCACCACCTCGGTTGGGAACTTAGGCTAACGCAGAGCAAACCTGACCGAAGGTCACAACCTCGGTTGGGAGCTCAGGCTAAGATCGAGCGGACCTGACCGAAGGTCCTTACCTCAGTTGGGGGGCTCTGGCTAAGGCCGAGCTGACCTGAACAAAGGTCACGGCCTCGGTTGGGGGCTCTGGCTAAGGCCGAGCTGACCTGACCGAAGGTCACGGCCTCGGTTGGGAGCTCCGGCCAAGGCCGAGCAGACCTGACCAAGGGTCCTTACCTCGGCCGGGGGCACCGACTGAATCCTACTTGTTCAGGATCCCTCAAGTCCATGGCCCTCGGACGTGGAAAACCTCTCGGATAAGCCGATGAAGCAGAACCAAGCCTCATACTAGAGGCGTATTAATCCTAGGGCCGCCGAGGGGTTCCGCCTTCTTGCACCTACCTACGGGCTAAAGATCCATTATTAGAAAGAAAATGCAAAAAAGCAAAAGGCAAAGGTATCCGAAGAAAGGGAAATATTCATTCATTAAAAAGGCCCGAAGGCCGAGATTACACGAAAAGGCCCCAAGGCTCACATCACAAAAAGAAAAAAGAGAGGATAGCCTGAAGGCTCACATAACAAAAAAAGAGAGCCCGAAGACTGAGGTAGGGTGCAGGGTGGCTTCAAGGGGGTCTGTCGGGTTCACGGCCCTCGTCGTCGGCATGGTGGAGGGTCTCCCCATCGGAGCCATCGTGACCAGGAGTCAAAGGCACCTCACGTTGCAGATGAACCTCACCTTCCTCGCTACAGCCTTTGCCGTCAGCGTCAGCAACCTCGATGGCTGTTGGGGCTGCCTCAACACACTCTTCTTCGAAGATGACCTCGCTGTCCTCGAAAGAGACCTCTGGGTAGTGCTCGAGGACCCAGTCTCGGACCTCAGTAGCACCCATTGTGAACCCAAGGGCGATGGCGCGTTTAACCTCCTCCCGAAAGCCCTCAGAGGCCCTATACTTCTCGGCCCCTCGAGTCACGGCCTCCTGAACCCTTGTCGTTATCTACGCCTTCAGCTCCGCAAGCTTCTGATCGCATTCCTGGCGAGTACGAAGAAGGTCCGCTTCCAGGTGCTCCACCTTCTCGAGGAGAACCGAACGCTCATTCTCCAGGACTGACTTTTCGCATTCGGAAGCCTCGAGGTCTCGAGCCATGGCTTCGGCCCGAATCGCCAGCTGACCCACTTGGTTTTGGGCCTGCATAAAACACCGATGGTCAGTACGTTGCAATGATCATAAATCAAGGTTTGGAAGACCGAAGCTTACCCCTGCCATGAAGATGCAGGCGCTAGTTATCATGGCCGCCGTCTCTTGTCGTTGTGCTTCGGCGGCATCTCGAGGGAGGCTGCCCTTCAGTACCAGCTCACGAGCGACACGGCCGACGGACAGGGTGTTGTCTTCTTTAACCGACCACCGAGGGACGAAGCCAACCTCGGCCCTAACATTCCCAGCCCTCGGGCTTCTGAAGTCTGCCACGGGGGAAGAGTCTCGGGCAGACAAGCTATGGCCCGGAGCAGCGAGGGCCTGGACTGCTTCGGTACTGGGACCTTCGGCCTTAGACCTTTTCTTCGGTGGGGGAGCTTCGGAGGAGGGAGGACCCTTCTTCTTCCCTTTCCTCTTCAACATCTGCTGCTACTGCGCATCCCGCGCCTTGGCCTTCCTTGTCTGGACTTGCCTCTCCTCAACTGCAACCCCAGCCTCGGCCCTGGGGATTTGCACTGCATGAAGATGAAGGGAGTTAGTATGAAACACAAGTACCCAAGGCAAATAAACTTGGGTTGGCCTAAGACTCACCCAGGCTAAGCCCGAATCTGAACAAAATGGCGTCGGACTTAAGGTTGTCGGACTCAACTGGAGGGCACGTGTCTTGACGCTTCGCCATCGCCATCGCCATCGCCATCAACTCCGCGTCTGTCCCAAGAAGGGCAGGGGTGGAGTTCACCATCCTTAGATCGGGGATATCCCAGACGGTGCCGAAGGGCACCCCCTCGAACGACCTCACGAAGAAGAATCTCTCCTTCCACCCGTGGATCGACGTTAGGTAACCGTTCAGCAACCGAAGGTCTTTCCGAGGGCTGAAGTAGTATCAGCCCGAAATCCCCTTACCGGCTTGAAGAAGGAAGCAGTTGACGAAGAGAGGGAGGGAGAGAGGCCTCTGGCACCTAGAGAAAAGGACGACGAAGCTAAGCATCTGTCACCATCCGTTCGGCGTCAGCTGGGTCAGACGAATCTCATAGTGCCGAAACACCCGGGCAAAGAAAGGATGGAAGGGAAGCCAAAGGCCGGCCTTAAACGCCTCCTTACATAGGCACAGCTCTTCGGAGTTCCGATAGCTAGCTCGGTCGATCGATTTCGGTAGCCGGAGCTCGAAAGCATCCGAAATACTGAAGGAGGCCCTTAGCTCCCCCAGCTCCAGCTCATCCATGGTGGAAACGATGTGCAGGGCCTCCACCTCGAAGGGGTCCTGGGTCTGGGCTCGGGATTCAAGCACCCTCTCCTTGAATCCCTCACCGTTTGAGCCACCCTCGGACCCAGACGGCGAGGCCGCGGACGATGAGTAGCAAGAAGAGGGCGAATCTGGGGAAGAGTCCGAGGACATCCCTCGGACCCCCTGGACTCCGATACCTACGGTGAGACATTGTCCTCTCGGAGGACGAGGGACTGTACCCGGTTGAAGAAGACATCGTACTTACTTTTGGTGAAGATGAAGCGCTAAAGGAAAAGGAACACCTAGACCGAAGGAAGGCTCTCCGAGGGAAAAACAAAAGTGGCCCACAAATGGACCCCCACACTTTATAAATAGAAGAAAAATGGTACGACTGCCCGAGCATTAATGGCGCCGTCACGTCACCAATTACCACCCCTCGAGATCTACGCCAAATCAGACCTGACCAAAGGTCCCTACCTCAGTTGGGAGCTCAGGCCAAGGCCGAACAGACCTAACCGAAGGTCCTCACCTCGGTTGGGAGCTCTTGCCGAGGCCGAGCTGACCTGACCGAAGGTTCTCACCTCGGTTGGGGGCTCAGGCCAAAGCCGAGCGAACCTGACCGAAGATCACAACCTTGGTTGGGAGCTCAAGCCAAGGCCGAGCGAATCTGACCGAAGGTCCCTACCTCGGTTGGGGGCTCAGGCCAAAGCCGAGACCTGACCGAAGGTCACAACCTCGGTTGGGAGCTCACCTGACCAAAAGTCTTAACCTCGGTTGGGAGCTCAGGCCAAAGCCGAGCGGACCTGACCGAAGGTTCTCACCTCAGTTGGGGGCTCAGGACAAAGCCGAGCAAACCTGACCGAAGGTCACAACCTCGGTTGGGAGCTCAGGCCAAGGCCGAGCGGACCTGACTGAGGGTCCTCACCTCGGTTGGGGGCTCAGGCCAAAGCCGAGTGGACCTGACCGAAGGTCACAACCTCGCTTGGGAGCTTAGGCTGAGGCCGAGCTGACCTGACCGAAGGTCACAACCTCGGTTGGGAGCTCAGGCCAAGGCCGAGCGGACCTGACCGAGGGTCCTCACCTCGGTTGGGGGCTCAGGCCAAAGCCGAGTGGACCTGACCGAAGGTCACAACCTCGCTTGGGAGCTTAGGCTGAGGCCGAGCTGACCTGACCGAAGGTCCCTACCTCGATTGGGAGCTCAGGCCAAGGCCGAGCAAACCTAACCGAAGGTCCTCACCTCGGTTGGGGGTTTAGGCCAAAGCCGAGCGGACCTGACCGAAGGTCCTCACCTCGGTTGGGGGCTCAGGTCAAAACCGAGCGGACCTGACCGAAGGTCACAACCTCGGTTGGGAGCTCAGGCCAAAGCCGAGCGGACCTGACCGAAGGTCCCTACCTCGTTTGAGAGCTCAGGCCGAGGCCGAGCTGACCTGACCAAAGGTCTTAACCTCGGTTAGGAGCTTAGGCCGAGGCCGAGCTTACCTGACCGAAGGTCCCTACCTCGGTTGGGAGCTTAGGCCAAGGCCGAGCGGACCTGACCAAAGGTCCTCACCTAGATTGGGACACAGGCTAAGGCCGAGCGGACCTGACCGAAGATCCCTACCTCGGTTGGGAGCTCAGGCCGAAGCCGAGCTGACCTAACCGAAGGTCCCTACCTCGGTTGGGCGCTCAGGCCAAAGCCGAGCAGACCTGACCTAAGGTCTCGGTCTCAAGCAAAACTAAGGGCAAAGCCGAAGGAATAAGGCCGAAGGGATGCATGAACGAGAAAAAAAATGATGAAAAACTTGGTTACTCCCACAGGAAGAGCCTCCTGGTGAGAGTAAGGGGGCTACTGAATGGCCAAATTGATTGCCCAGTAGGGTAAGAACACGTGGTATCTAAGGAGAGGACACGTGTCGCTCACCTGTTAGAGTCTGCAAGGAGTCTGACCGCATCAACCACGTGGAGAGAATATTCCCCACGAAGGGGATAAGATGTATCCGAGTAGGACTGAAAGAGGAAAAGAGGCGAACCTGAGGAGGACTCCTCCAAGGAAAAGAGAAACCCTAAACCCTAAGGACTATAAGAGAGGGCCCGAGCAGAGGAAGAAAGGTATGCAAAAAAACCCTCACCATTACCCTTGTGAAAAGTTGTGCGGCCGATCTCTAACTTGGGCGTCGGAGGACTAACCCCGGATAAACATCCGGGCCTCTACCTTCTGTATTTGTGCAGAATCAGCTCATACGGATTTTCGGCAGAAACAACTGGTGTCCTAAATCCAAAGAGTTCTCCGCAGTGGGAGAAAAGAACTGACTTGAGCCCCTCACCACAATCTCTCACTACAATATTAAATGATAAACCTCTAGTTGGACATCATACCTCTCTAGCCTGAATCTTTGTGCTCTACTTAAGTGCTTCAAAATCCACCAAGATGGAAATCTCAAAAGGAGTTTCCCTCTTTTACCATAAGGGAAGGAATCAAAATCCTCAAGAATTGGCGAACAAGTAACTAACATTGCAGGGGAAAGGAATCAGTATCTTGTTCGTATTTGTGTAATGGTATTAACATTAACCATATAAAACTCCAAAAAAGAAGGATATGGCTGAAAAAAAAGCCACTTTGCTTAAGTACTATGGAATTAGAGGAGCGACAACAATAACAGATGTTAGAAGAACAACGCTGCTATGTGAAGTACATGAAACTCAAATTTTGGTCATCTGTATTAAACTGTCTCCACTACACATACCAATCCTCCATCTGTGGAGTTTCACAAAGTACTTAAACAATGCCATGTCCCTAAGAATGATTAATCACAAGGTACAGATTCCCAGTATGGTCAACCTTCACAATTACACCCTACCTTGGATAATATATCTATTGGATGGGTAATGACCTGTGTCCAATACGACACCAGTCCTCTTTATTTATAATAACGGAGAGAAAGTTCTAGAGTATTTAAAGGACCATTAAACCCCTTAAGGAGCTAAGGACCCGTTTGGAATCTAACACTTTCCATAAAACTCATCATTAAAACAATATCAATTAGGCTCCTCACATTTAGCTTCAGCAAGGTTTGTAAAACATCTTTCAGCAGAACAAGATTTAACTACTAGACCAACATCTCGGATTGGAACTCTGGATCGCAACATATAGTTTCAAAACACACTATTCAGAGAGATATCATATCCCTAGCAACAATCTACAATGCCAAACATGAACCATCTCAATATATGAAGCACAGTTAGGCATGCATACCTATGTGATCCAACGTGGTTGCCAACTTGGCTCTTTCCCATGTTCTCTGTACAAGAGTAACTAAATCAGCAAATAAATAATTTAAAATGTGAAGCTTCTACCTGCCTGAACTATAATATCATGAAATATTGATTGATTTGACAGTAAAATGCTTAAAATGAAAATATGCTGAAAACTTTCTCTCTTAACAAATGGCAAATATAAAGGAACCATAGCAAAGCACATTTAACTAGGACAGGTCAGGTTTGCTTTGTCTTTTATCAAACAACGGGATATTAGATAGAGAGAGAACAACAACAACAACAACAACAACAACAGCAACAAGCCATATCTTTTTCTTTCTTCATTTTCCCTAGACGAAACTTCTTCTGCTTTCTTCATTTTCATCCAAAGAAAGGACCACCTGATCTTTTAACCATATCACTGTAGTCAAAGAATTGCCTAAGAAGCTAATTCTTTCCTCATAAAAGAAAGAAAGGACCACCAGATTATCGTCAAAGCATTGCCAAATGACATTAAGGTCCTCAGCAGAGTATCCAAAACCCCAAGAACGTATTAGATCCAAGCAAGCTCCAACCTTTTTTTATTCTTGAAAGATCAGGCACACTCTAACATAGATCTTGAAAAATGTTATGTAAAAGGCATTATGTGCATGCCATAACATTTCTGTTTTGACTGCTCTTGATTTTCCAATAATAACAATGTTTAACTTTTCAGGACTTCAAAAATTAAAATCATTTGGTCAATGAAGCATATGCTCAGAGACCAAGCCTTGTGGCCAAGGCATCAGTTGCTCCTTTAAATAAACTCCCATGCACCTGAGCAATAGACAGATTGAGGCTATTTAAATTGCTAAATTATTTATATTGAAGCAGATAACAATAATTGAACATAGAAGTATGCCTCAAATATCAGGCTTAGCCCAATGAGATAATAAAATATGTTCTAAACCTTTTCTTCGTCTGCTATGCTATTAATGTTATTCTACTATATTAATTGGTCCCTAACTTTGTTCTGATTTATTTTCCTATCTTCTTTTTGACAAATAAATTATTTCCTTACTTTGACTTTTATACTCCGTGAATATACTTTGATGCCCAATTAGTAGATACCCTTCTGTTATAAATAAATTAATTAAAATATATATATATTCACTATTGTATCGTTATATTATATTATTGCAAATCATCTTAATTTACAGTTGAAGAGTCAATTTAACTCACTTGTACAAAATTTAGAGCCTTGAGTTCCTTCACAATACAACATTAAAGAAAATTAAACGAACAGGACTCTCGGCATAGGCATGACAAAACCCTAACGCGCCCACGTCCCTCTCGGTAGGATGTTTTCTTCTTGTAACAATATGTATTATCTCAGCTACCACAATTACCTAAAAGTTTCAACTACAACATAAATTCAGAATCCCCGAAACCAGCTCAGATTCCATGTACAACGACTTCGAAAAAATTAATTCCAACTCTCAGGTTTAATCCAATTTCCAGCAGTATTGTGGTTCGCATATTTATTCAATCATGACAGGCATTAAAAAAAAAACAAAAACAAAAACAAAAAAACCAAAACCCTAACAGATTGGAAGAAACAATGACCTGAGAATACTTAGATCTCAACAAAGTCATAAAAATATCTTTCTGGTGAGAGAACAAGCAAAGAAAATCGACCAAAAAACGTGAATGGAACAAAGTTCAATTGGGGCAATGTGGTAAGAACCACAAGATCAAGTTCCCAAAAGAGAAAATCACAAATAAATTAAAGAAACCAAATGGACGGATACCTGGATCATAGGTTTTCCGAGGATTTGAACAAGGGGTTTGCCTTGGAATCGCGAGGAAGCAAAACGAGCGGGAATGATTCCAACGACTCTGCTTCGGAATTTGGATGAACGACGAAGATAAGCACCAGCTGCCAGTGCGATGGCAGCTCCGGCAACTAAGCCATGCGCTACTGCTAACCATGCTTTGCCGCCGCCGCCGCCGCTACTGCTGTCGCTCCCTGATTCAGAAGACGACGAAGAAGAAGAACAGATCGACATAATATTCATTTTCATATTTTTCAGCACGTATTTTTTGTTTCCCCAGACACGGGGATTGGTTGAAATATGAGTAGTATCAAGTTAGTTGTCCCCAAAAGAAAGAGACAGAGTTGCAATCAAAGGTTCGTATTACGTAATCTCGGGATCGGGGCACCGACAGGTATTGATCCGCGTCACCCTGGATCGAGCTGAATCGAACAGATTTAAGATTACCCATCCCCTGCCATCGGACGATTGAGAGTATTTGGGCATATGTGTTAAGAATTCTTAATCACTTGATGTTCACTACACTCGTATAGCATCCGTAGACAATTTTCATATCAGATTTATCGGGAAAAACGACCCTGCCCCTTATGTGTATCTTGGACCAGAGTTCAAACACAAGCTTGAGCGAAAAAATGATCTTGCCCGCCCAAATGCCTCGGAAAGGTTCTTTTTTTTTTTTTTCTAAGAAAATGATTTATATGGAGAGTGTAATTTATAGGGTGCACAAAATGATCACTTTGTCCCATAAAATGCAAAATGACATCCCTATTAATGCTTTATTGTGTGTTCCTATTAGCCTTATGCATTCTCCCACAATAAACACTTTCCTTTTTATTTTTTAATTGGTTTTCACTATCTTCTTTATTCTTGGGTTACTAGTGGATCTATATCAGATTAATCAAGGCTCGAGATTGGTCTAGACTGGTACCAATCTTATCCAGACAAATTCTCTGGCACCAATCCGAACCTCCAAGGCTAGGAAATCATTTTTTTGGGAAATTTCCTCATCATACAAAATTTATGTGAAGATTTTTTATTTTTTTTTTAATTATGTGAAAAAAGAATTTTTACTGAATCCTTTAACTATAACATGGAATTCAATTTAAAATTCTTAAGATGTATTTTTTAAAGAACTTTTAGTGACTCCTTTTACTGTAACATGGATTTTGCAACTTTGAACTTATGTAATATCAAAATGCGTCTCTTATGCTTCCTGATGTTGAAGGATTACTTAAAAAAAATAAAATAAATAAGGTCTTGATGTGAAGGACAACTTCATAACCGAAAAAGGAAATTAAAGGTTGTGTTTTGAATAATGAGAGTATGGGATGGATAATTGTGGGACCGGTCATACATGCAGTGGGGCCGGAAGTTGGAGTTATGTTCATGAAATCCATATTTATATGATTTATTTAAATCTAACTAATTTGAATGATTTTATGGATGGTTGTGTCATTACGTTTTAATTTAAAAGTTGTTCGTGATTAGGAACAAAATTGGGTATTCTGCTCATAATATTGTCACATTGTGTGTTTATATAGGAATGGAAATTTTAAAACACCAGTGTGAATATACAAAGAAAATGTTTAGAAACATATTTTATTTTTTAATAGAGCTAGGCCTGATATTTGAGGCATACTTCTACGTACAATTTATTGTTATCTGTTTCAATATAAAATACTTTCAATTTGTCGATTGCTTAGGTTCATGGAAATTTAGTTACAGTTGATGCATTAGTCACAAGGTTTGGTGTCTCAGATGTTTCATTGACCTAAAGATTTTAATTTTTGATACCGTGTTTAGCATTACAGTAACATCTTGAAAGGCTAATGATAGATTTGATCCCAACTGAATGAAATGTGTGGTAGATAATCATTGATATGCGATATATTTTTCAAGGGGGTTGATCCTCTATAACAAGTGAGGTTGTGCTTGGTACTTTAAAAAAACGTTGTTGGCATTTCGTTTTTTCATTTTATGAGAACAAGAAAGCTGAATCTCTTGTTTGGTGTTATAGTTCATTTCTATAAATCACGAAACAAGTCCTACTTTTTTCGTCAAAGTTGTTTCTAGAATTATAAATAAGCATAAATTTTGTTTTATGTTACCAAAAATTGGTGAAATGGAACAACTTTATCAAACGCTTTTTAGGTTGTTTCTCTGTTTCTGGGAACAAGAAAATGCAGAAACAGAATGTTGTCAAAAGGTGCCTTGGTGTTTTTTCCTTCTTTTTT
>NC_056561.1:41077666-41165726 GCF_013358625.1 Macadamia integrifolia | reverse complement strand
CGTCCGATTTGGGTTCGATCGGACATAAGGATCACCTTCGGGGCCACACGAGTGGGTCAGACAGGTGGGCTGTCTACCCACCGGTCTTACCCACCGGTTAGGACCGGCGGTAGTACCCGCCGGTGGTACCCGCCGGTTGGGCCAGGGACCCCCTTGCTAGGACCGGCGGGTTGGGGCCCGCTGGTTGTACCCACTGGTCTTGGCGGAAAAGACACTGTTTCTTCTCCATTTTCTCCATTCTTTGGGGAATCAAATGGGGCTTTTCCCCACCCCTTCTTCACACCCTCAAGGTCTTATAGGATGGTTCTAGCCTAGATCTAGGTTAGATTCAAGTGAGGGAAACCATCTTACCTTCTTTGCTCAAGAACGACTTCAAACCCTCCAACCACTTCAAACCCACAATGTTCCTTCCACCTTGTCAATATCTCTTCAAATCCTTCAAGATCAACACATAAATCATCTATTAAACCTTAGATTCATCATTTCAAAGGGGTTTTACAAGATCTCAAGAAATCATACTCGAATCAAAGGTTTAAAGCTTGGGTATGGTGAATGTTCACAAAACCCAACTTTTCTTACCTCCAACTGTAGATCTAAAGTTGAAGATCACTCTCCCGGCACCGGAATGGGAAGACCGAGCTTCGGCGCCGCTGAAATCCCCCTTTTCTTCCTCTTCCTTCTCTTCCTTTCTTCTTCCCTTTCTTTTCTCTCTCCTCTTTACTTTTCTCACCAATGTACGAGGGTAATAAATGGAAAGAAAAGAAAATCATAAAGCCTTATATACTATTCCTAATTAAGTGAATAGTGCTCTTGGATGGGTCACTCAGGTGGGTGCACCCACCTGTCCTACCCACCTGAGAGCCAAGACTTGGGATTTTGACCGGGTTCGGACCTCGGCGCGAACCCCACCCCAGGCATATGATGTAGCATACGTATATACCTTAAAATACGGATATAATCCATGTTTTATCCGTACATAGCCTTATGGTAGGTGCACGTACACGGTTTGGGCACTCCCGTCTCTTCTGGCACTGGCTCGGACTTGTCGGGCCAGCCGGTGTTTAAGGTCACCCGTGCCATCATAGCCCATAAAGAACCCGCTCTAATTTCCTCTGGCTCGGTTCCTACATGATTAAACCGGTTCAATCGCGAAATCAGACCGGGTTTAAGAAGCGGGGTATTACACCTTCATTGCATACCTGGAACATTCTAAGGGGAAAAAATCCATTTAAGTTTGTCCATTTACAACTATTTTGCCCTTTTTCGTACTCTGTGGGAGACAAGTTTTTGCGTTCTCAGTCATCCTTCCACCATTAAATTAATTGTCCATTTAAAAGTATTTTGCTCTTTTATTTCTCACGGTTTCTGCCTCTTTATTGCAATTTGAATGGGGGACGGGAAACGATTCATTGTATTTTTTAATATTTTCTAAGAATAACCGGAAACGAAGATTAGAAATGAATCGTAAGAGCACAAAAGTGCCAATCGGATGTGGATTATGGCGGGAAGAGATTCAAATGGTTAAAGCAATGAAGCATATAAATTTGTTGAGTTCAAAGAAAAAGAACACACAAAAAAAGAAGGGGTTGTCGGGGAAAGAGGAAAATCTGAAAAAACAAAGTAATCTCAAAACTAAAATGAACAAGTCAAGTTACGAAGGTCACTCAAACATACATGCCAAATTGCCAATCCAGTTGGGTGGGATTTTAGGGGTTTTTGTTTTATAAAAGTGAGTGAAATTTATAGTTGGGGTGTATATGATTAGGGACAATTATGTCTTTTCAATTTCAAAACTAACATCATTTTCACGGTTAGGGGTGTCAAAACCTAGCCTGAACAGATAAAATTGATCGATAAAACGCAAACTGAACCAAAACCATCCTTATTTGATTGGTTTTGGACTGAGGTATGTTGGGATCGATTGAAAATCAGTTCAAACCAAATCGACTAATAACCAAACCAAATGAAACCAATAAAAATAAATAAATGATGATGAGATTATAAATTGGTGAATTGACTATCCATTTTTGATAATATTAGTGAAAAAAAATTTGATTATAGGGGGAATTGTTACAAATCATTGAATATTAAGTTGTGAATAGAAAAATTGATTTGTAAATTGTAATAATGCTTCCATTGATTTTCTTGTTCATTATACAAAACCAGTTGGATAGTTAAATGAGTGATTGGGGATAATAGGGTTCATTTTGTGATTTCAATAGTAGTTATCTTCTTAGTAATTTGTTATCCATTGGTTTCAGTATTAGTTACAACGATAAACCATGATTTAATCATAAATTTAAAGTGTTTTTTTCGTCAAATCTTATCACTATAAGTTATGAATGTCAGATTTCATTATGGTTCAAGCCCAATAATAAACCTATCTAAATCGATATTACCTGATATTAAAATTTCGAAATAAGCTAAAACCAAATCAGACCGAAACCGAAACTGACAAAAAATCGAAGTTCCTTAATGGATTGGTTTTGATCTCCCTCATTTCCAGACAAAAATCAATTCAACCCGACTGAAACCAAACCGAACCAACCAATTGACACCCCTACTCACAGTGTATAGGTTGGATGGGTTTATTTATAATAAACAAAATGCGAGGAGGTGGATGTAATTAGGTCAAACATCAGGGGAGGTGGATGTAAATTTTGTAAAATTTTATTTTGAAATGATATTATTTACTTTTAGTAGTTAAATGTGTTATACTAGTAGAGCAAAATAGTAAAATTATGAATTATTTGACACCTTAGTAGATGTCACTAAAGAATCCCAAATTTAATAATCATATTTGATATGTTTTCGAGTTAGTTATACCATCATGTGTGGTAATGATTAAAAAGAATGGAAAAAAAATTTCACAACTCTACTAGAGGGATTACTTTTGCACGCCAGTATTTCATTGTTTTGGATGAAAAATGAAATGTTAAAAATAATCCCCTACTGGAAGATTCAAAAGGGAATCCATATACATAAGAAAACAGACGTTCGTCAGAACCCTCTTCCTTATATAGATGTCAGCTCCAGTTTGAAACTGATCGGCTCGACCAAAATCAACTGAAAAATCAAAATGAATACTTTTGAAATACTTACTGGTTTAGCTATGGTTTGGGTTTTCAAATACTGCTAAGAAAAGAATCCGATTGGACCAACCAAAAATATAAACATAGTTCACAAAATGAGCATTGATATTAGTTGCCATATATGGTTATAAAACTTGGATCGGTTGGTATCGACCTAGGTCGATCTGATCCTAATACATAAGCAAGGCCCAAGGGTAAACAATATAATAATAATATTTTTATTTAAAAAACGAGGATAAATCTGTCTAATATGATACAATTCAAATCAATCCTGATCGATATTAACTTGACCGATCCGTATAGGTCAGGTATCGGAGTGATTCGGATCAATCGTGTTCCCAAACCATGTGCGGTTGGGAAGCTTGATCTTTATCCCTTCCTGCAAAAGCCAAAAAGTAAAACCCCTCTCTCTCTTTAGAAATTCTTCCCATGCTTTTTGCTAGTTTAATTAATATTAAAATAGAAGACGGTTTTCAAAAGACGGTGTGGTCCCTAGACCAATGAGAACATTAGTAAAAGCATCGATTTGGGTAGTATTTCCGCATAATCATTAGGGGTGAAACGGTCATATCTGACTGCAGGGCAACACTGCGATTTGGACTTTTTTTCCCATCCCATTCGATAACTGAAAGATGAGCAATTGATCAGCTCGCAACGGAATCTTCCATCCCCCTTCCAGAGTTTATACATAAATTCGCCGCTTCCGCTCTCTCGAGCATTCCTTCGTCTCGACGAAAAACTTGAGAGAGAGAGAGAAGAAGATTTTATCCTCTTCGCTTTTCTATCATCTTCACTTATTTCAAACCCTAATTTTCTATATCCGATCATCATTTATTGTACAAACGGTAGGCAAATGGCGTCAGGATCATCTGGTAGAACTGGCCCCGGTGGCTCTAAAGGGTTCGATTTCGGTTCTGATGACATTCTGTGTTCATATGACGATATTGACAATCAAGAAGCTCCTAGCGGCAACCTCAGAGATCCTGTGATGAGTGGCAGCTCGGGAAAGGTACTCGCTCTCTAATCTCTATCTTCTCTTCACTTGGTTCTTATTTTTATGGCGTTTATGTCGCATGGAATTAAATTACGTTACCACTAATTGGAAAAAAAAAAGGGGATTATGTAGATATTGTGAGAAATTACAACTTTTTGGTATGCATAGCGCTGGATTTTATTTTCATGTCGTTGGCCATGAAGTATATCAAGTTTGGTTCTCAAACAGATCCAGCTTTCGATCGATTTAGCTATAGTTATAATGTAAAGGTCCATATGTTTGTGTGTCAGTAGGGAAAGTCTTGGAGGTTATTTGGGACAAATTGACGGTGACGCAGAAATTTTATCATCGCGAATGTTGAAAGTCAAAATCAGTTCATGGGTTTGCGGTAATTAACTGTTCAATGGTGACCGTTTAGTTTTCCCGTAGTGTAGGATAGGTTGCCGAAGCTGTTGAGTTCGAGCACAATGCTGGTTGTGTGGAAAAAAAAGCTACTTGAATGGTCGGTGTATTTTTTATTTAGTTTTATTTTAAGCTTGAATTATTTTGGAAACTAACCAAGAAAGTTTGTTAATTATGGGAGTATGTTTTTATTTCCGTGTCAGAGATTGAATAGATCAATGATTAGTGATTAGGCAGCCTGATCTCACACAAAGTGGGTTTAGTAGGTCTCAGTCTCATCAGTGATTTTTCTTACTTCCAGAATGCTAACTGTGATCCAATGGCTCAAATCCATTAGTCAAGATTCTTTCCTACTTCCATTACAATAACAATCATAACCTTATCCCAACTAAATGGGGTTGGCTATATGGATCCGATATGGAAATAAGGAAATAAAGAAACACAAAAGAGACATTAAAATGAAGCCAAATGGAGATAAGAGAAAGAGGAAAAACAGTAGTCAAAGACGCATCACTGGAACATCCCCTATATGGGGTTGGCAACACGGGTCCTAGTCCTCCACAAATCTACATCCGTAGTCATACGAACTCTATCGTGTGCATATCTTTTCGTACCACTTCATCAATAGTCATATTAGGCCTGCCTCTGTCTCTTCTGGTTCCCTTCAATTGAATCTGGTCACTCTTCCTTACTAGGGCATCCATAGGTCTCCCTTGAACATGGTCATATCTCCTCAACCGCTCTCACGGAGCTTGTCCTGGATTGGTGAAACCTCCAAATCGTTTCTAATGCAATCATTCCTTATTTCCTACTTCCATTCAACTTGTTAAATGGGATCACCAAGTTAATCTATAATAATATAAACTAGCAAATACTGATCTTTTCGTTTCCTCCTCCCACCCTCCCTCATTTAGCTCTTTCTATTAATATTCCTGAAAGAGAAATAAATTGCTTGTGTTGCCTATAGCTTTTTCCTTTTGAACTCCTTTGTAAGTCTGGATGGGTTAAAGTAACACCAAAAGGATACATAATGCAAAAGATTTGTTCTTCTTTTCTTGGGAGAAAGTTCTTGATTCAAATTAGTGGACACCACATAGGCACTTGGTGTTTTATATTACATTCCATAGTTATCACAGCTTCAAATCGATCCAAGGCGGTCGAGGGGTGGCTAATCGATTTGGTGATGAATCGCCCATTATGGCGTTGCTATGGCGGTCAAATCGCCCATGTGTCATTTTTTATTTTTCCTATTTTCTAAAGTTATTTAGTATGAAGTTATTTAGTATGCTACTTTTTTATTTTCCCTATTCTCTAAAGTTATTTAGCATACTACAAGCCTACAATATATACCCTATAATATATAAAATCAACATTAAGCAACATCAAATCATCAAAAATCAACATAGCCCTATCAAAAATCAACATAGCCCTATCAAAATCACCCTGCATTTTACAAAAAATCGGCCGCCTAGTGAATCAGGCGTGACCTGGCGTCCATGGCGGTGCCATGGCGACGCCTATCAGCCAATGGTGAACGCCATTTGTGAGTCACGTAAATCGTAGCACTGTCATGAACTTCTTTTTCTGCAAGGATGCCAAATCGCCGCCTTGGTGACTCCTAGGCGACGCCATGACAACTATGTTACATTCTACTTGACATCCTTGCATTTTGGAAACATGTTGAAATCTGAATGAATTTTGCTAGAACGTTCAGATGGTTGGAGTTATTGCAAAACAACATACTCTTGGGAGCTAGACTAAGAAGAAAGGTGAAGATAAGTGAGATCCATGATGTTAATCATGTTAGCTCCATTGTGATTGGGGCCGTGTAAAGTGGAATCCTACTAAGATTTAAATTAAAAAAAAAAAAAATAATAAAAAATTAGGGTGTTTGAGGTAAAGGAAACTTCAAAGAAGATGAAAATAGGTAAAGTAGTAAGTCCAAATGGTATTCCAATAGAGGTGTGGAAGGGCTCAGAAATTAGTGGAATAAAGCCTAGGAATTAGTGGAGTAATTTGGTTAACTAAATTGTTAATAAGATTATGAGCACAAGAAAAATTCTAGCTGAATGGAGAAGTATGGTTCTGATTTTATAAAAATAAAGGTGACATACAAATCTGTAATAACCATAGAGGAATAAAACTTATGAGCCATGCTATGAAATCACGGGAGAGAGTAATTGAAACCTGCCTAAGACAAAGAATTGATATTTCGGATAACCAGTTTGGTTTTATTCCAGGAAGATGAACCACATGAGCTATTTATTTGCTTAACAGATTAAAGGAAATATTTAGTGTATGGAAGAAAGATCTCCGTATGGTCTTTATTTACTTAGAAAAAGCTTATGTCATAGTCCCTGGAGAATTAATTTGGCAAGTGTTAGAGAAGAAAAGTGTTTCGAGTAAATATGTGGATATAGTTAAAGATATGGATAATGGTGTATTGATTATTGTAAAAAACTATTGGGGAGGGGACAAGGTAGTGAATTCCTAATTACAGTTGCTTGCATTACATTAAGGATCAACTTTAAGCCCTTGTTTATTTGCAGTAATTATAGATGAGTTGACTAGAGATATTCAAGACTAGATCCCTTAGTGTATGTTTTTTGCTGATGATATTGTTTCGGTGGATAAAACAAAAGTAGAGATAAATGCAAAGTTGTAACTATGGAGAAAAACATTGAAATCAAAGGGTTTAAGATACATAGAAAAAAATAGAGTATATGGTGTGTAACTTTAGTAACAATAAGATTGAATGTAGGGTGGTGAAAATTGATGATAAGGAAATATTGCAAATTGAAAATTGTTAGTACCTAGGTTCAATCATAAATAAAGAGAGATAAATGGAGGATGATATAGCACAAAGAATTATAATATGGTGGATGAAGTGGAGGGGTGCATCTGTAGTGTTGTGTTATCGACGTATTCCTTTAAAACGGAGGGAAAATTATATGATCAACAATTATGTATGGAGTTGAATATTGGGTAGTAAAGAACCAACACATAAACAAACTTAGTGTAGCTGGAATGAAGATGTTGAAATAGATGAGTAATAAAACTAGAAAAGATAAAACAAGGAATGAACAAATTAAAGCTAATTTAAATGTAGTTCCATTACATGATAAGTTGCGAGAAAATCGATTGAAGTAGCATGGACATGTGGGGCCTTTGAATGCTCCATGATGGAGGGATGATTTGATTCATAGTGAAGGAGCCAAAAGAGCCAAGGCTATGCCTAAAAGGGCTCTAGGAGAAGTGGTGAGGAGAGATGCATAATTTAGGACTAATAACAAGTATGACTTTGAACATAGCTTATTGGAGAAAAAAGATATCTAGTTGGGAAAAAGGCTGAGTTGAGTTTTAGTGCTTGTCTAACACCAAAATTTGCTCCTTACTGATTTGGATGCCATCTTGATTGATAGATTATGATAGAGTTTCAAAATGTTAATCTACAGTTCAGAGTATGGTTTGTGATACTATTGTATTTTCAGCTTTGTTTTCCTTTATTCTGGTCAGATTAGTAGAAGTTATATGGTACTTGTGACTTTATCAAGGTCATTTCTTCAAAATGAAAAAGGTCCACTTAAAATGGATTTGTATATGAAGGAGGAAATCTATACCTGTCTTAAGTTTAGTGGCTGCCTTTTTTTTTTTTTTTTTTTTTTGATATGCTACTAAAAGCCATGGATGAGTTTTAAACAGAACAGCATTCTTTTCAAAGTGAACAAGGTACTTAAAGAGTTATAGATTTGAGCATGTTGATTCGCCCATGGAAGGTTAATCTTTTACTGGAAAAAAGTTCTTGTAGCTTTTGTGCAAAATTGGGGGAGAGTCTTGGAAGCCAATTTTGAGGCTGTGTGACTATACCATTTTCTAGAGTTTGTTTTGTGTGTATACAATCATTTCATTGTTCTTCGAATTGCATTAATCATTTATAGTTAGTTGAAAGAGCATTTCTGGTGTTTAATTCAAGTTAGACAAGGTGATTGATGTGTTTCACCAACCTGTTAGGAGTTAGGACAGTTTAAGGAAACTAAACTACAGGACAGAATCACAGTGATTCTGTATTAGGTAGAAAGATCAAAGTTGATAGTAATCAGATAACTCAACATCCAACAAGCAGATGAGGCTGCAAATCAGTGTGAATTGGGCTTATATCCTGCAGAATATGTAATGTAGACTAGGATAGGTGAACTAACCAAGCCTTCAACTGTAGGAATTTTTTATCAGAAGAACAACCATAAACCAGACCATTCAGTAGTAGAAATCAGATCAGAAAATTAGGAGAACACAGGTCTAATGATCCCAACAGCAAGTATTCTCTTAATCAGATCAAAGTACAGATAACAGGGACTGATAACACTTCAATTAGGTTCAAACCAACTGATTACCATCAACCACAGTCCAAAGAGTAAACAGAATTAAGAAAAGGTCTGCCGATTTCAGTCCTAGCTACCACAGGTCACTAAAAGACAAGAAAAAGGATATTTTTAGAAACTCAACAACCAGAGGTCAGAAGTTGAATTTTGGATCGAGTTCCTCCTGGGATGAGTGGAGCCTCAGGTCAAAATCTCAAGCCAAAACTGACCGTGGAATAGGCCTGGGCAGAAGTTGATGCGGATCCGGGTTCCAAAAGTCGGAATCGGATCGCTTATGGGCCCACAATTAACAACTAAAACAGTTTACAAAGAAGTAGGGGCATTATTATAATTTCTGGTACAATTTGAACCCCTTTTAGAGTGAAATAAGTGAATAGGGACTTAACAGGGATTAAATCTAAAGAGAAGGACCAATTCTGGAAATAAAGGAAGTAGTGGGGTTAAACTGAAATAACAATTGGAAGAGAAAGAGTATTCTGAAATTACCAAAGATAAAGGAAATATTAGAACACAGGTTTAAGAAAAGAAGGGGTTTACTGTAAATATAATTAACTAGGGAACTAAAGAATAAAAGGAGAAGGTCATCTTCTACCTTAGGTCACGTAGGGAGCAAAAAACCAGCAGTAAGGCGAGGTTTCAGATTGATGGAGCTCCTTCAACAAGTCTCGGTTTGGGCTGATCTTCCAAACGAAGGCTTCCAAACCTGTGGCCTCTTGATTACGGCGGACAAGTACCACAAACCAGCAATCGACAAGGAACCATGGCACCTGCAACTCAGATCTACCGCAAGAACAAAACCAGGTCTTGAAAATCTGGTTAGAAACTTTCAATGGAGATCATGTCTTGACTGAATCTGTGTAGGTGGAGGCGGTTCTACCACATGAATGTCTTCTCACAATCTGCAATTGTTCCGAAGAGTAACCGTAGAGATCGACGACAAAACAAGAGCTGGAAATGCCGCTCAGAACAGGGTATTCTCAAGTTGAGAAGTAATCAACAAAGAAATCAACAAAGAAATAGGGAGTATATCAGAGAAAAGAAGAAGATAAAGAAGGAAAAAAGAGAAGAGTTCAGGGAGAGAACTTCAAAGTGGGAGAACAAGCTTCTCGGCAGCCATACCATTCATTCAAATCTAATTTCAGTTTCATTCAATTCTCCGAAAACTGAGTTCTTCTCTATTACATGACTAATATAAAGGAAAAATCAAATAATTAATGGAAATTACTTGAAGATGGAAACTATTCTAAAATTAGAAACTAACTAATACAAAAGAAATTGTTTCTAAATCCAAAGAGAATCAAATCAAAAGATTTTTTTTTCTCTAAGTCCATCGTGCAATTGCATCAGAAGTTGAATTTTCTTCACAGGAATGCCTATCGCTGGACAGAACTGAGACTAAGGACAGATACAAATACCTGTAACAGTAGGGCAGTAGTGGAGTCTCTTGACGAAGAAAGAAAAAGAACACTTGAAGAAGAAGAAGATTCTCTTGGGCTTCTCACTGCAAGGAGTCAATTGGATCAAACACCAATTCTATCAGCCTTGATCAAATGCAAGACAAATCTCCACGGAGAAGACAATAGCAGCAGCTATTAATTTGTTTATCAAAACCATTCTTCCTTTAGGAGCCTCCTGCTCTTTATTTATAATGCTGATGGGGGAAGGAATTACAAAATAGAAGATTCCTCGAAAAGGAAACCAAATATTCTTTTAATACAATAGTTACTTAAAATTGAAATCAGAAACTAGTTGAAAAAGGAAACTAACTACTAATGACTTGACTCAACTAATAACTTGACTCCTAAGGAAACAAATATAACTCAAATCAAACCCAACTAAAAAGGAAACAAACTAATAATCCCGTATGCAACTTTAAGGCCCATCTTTTAGACCCATAAAAGTTTCCTATTACACTCAAAACACATGGGATCAAAGACCCAACATGTATGGAATCCAACCCTAGGCTTATTCCTAATAAAACAATCCTAGTTTGGTGAAGAATCTGCATCAATATGTGCTCTAAAAATCAGACCGATCCCAACAGTTGGATCGGCTGAAACTGAGTGGGGATAAAAATTGGTAAGTAACTGAGAATGGGAACCAGAAATTATAAACTAGATAAGAACACCAAGAACTTTAGATCCAATAATCATATAGACTTCCAGTTCTGGTCGAATGGGGAAGCTGGAGAAGAACTACTCAAAATATGAACCCAATCTGAAAATGAATTGGCTGAATCTACAGGTCAGAAATAGGAGAATTTTGCATCCTCAGGTTGCTGTAACTGGGCAGAAACCAAAAAAGGATTCTAATAATTAATAGAGGGCGGACCTTGGCACAATGGTAAGGTTTCTCTATTGCGACCTAGTGGTTGTGGGTTTTAGTCGGGAAACAGCCTCTCCTCGAAGCGGGGTGAGGCTACATAGTACATACATTATGACCCTCCCTAGGCCCCATGATGGTAGCAGCCTCGTGCACTGGGTACGCCTTTTTTTTTCTATCAGCAGCAATAACAGAGGAACTCAAGCTCAAAACCTAACCTCCAACAGCAGTTCAGACCACAACAAAAAACACCCATGCAGACCTGAGGTTTGCAGGAACTAATGAAAGTAGCTGAAGGGGAAGAAAAGAGGGGAGGAAGATATGACCGAGGCATCACCACCAAGGCCTGTGGGTAGCTTCAGCACCAAGGAGTGTTGCTGAATCACCACAATAGCTTTCTACTTCATAAGAAGAGAACAAAGAATTGAATAGCCAAAATTGTGGGGGCTATGCCCTCTTGTCTTTATTTATAGTAATGAAACTGGGTTGCAAAATGAATGACTCTCCCTACTTGGATACTCATGAAATTAGCAACTCTTGTCGAAAGAAGATCTAATTGCTTTTACACAAAAATGAAGACTAGCAACGCAATACTTCTTAGATAAGGAACTAAATAGAGAAACAAACTAATAAAATAACAATACTTCTAGGATCAGCCCCCAACAAAATCTTCCAGAGAATCTTACTGGACCATCTAGTTATCAAACAAAGGCCCATAAATGCTGGAGCCAAGGTCCACGCATGCTAGAGCCAGATCTGTCTAAACCAGAACCAGACTCGTAGGGCAAATCAGTGATTAGATGTGCTTTTACAATTAGGAAAAATAGTACTGGTGACTGGTAAAAAGAATTATTTTATTCTCCCATTTGATGCGTGACAAGTGACAACATCAAACAGCAAAGGTATACGAGTACTGTTTTTTGAAAGCTTTGATCAAATCTTCCCATGTGTGGGTTTGGGAAGGTTCTAGGGACATGAGCCAACATAGGGCGGACCCTGTGAGGGTTGATTGGAATGCTTGGCCCGTCTGTTGCTCCGTAAGTCCTTTAATCCTCATCTGTCCTACGTAGGCCCTTAGATGGGCTCTAGGATCACCGGTCCCATCAAACTTGTCAGTTTTCCACTTGAATTTCTTCGGAATACGAGCATCCGGGAAGAAACACATTCCCTCTATATCAATTATTTGGTTTTCCACCCCTTCGACATTCTTCAAGGCGTTATCTAGTTTCTCAATTTTCTCTCTTAACACGCTTCCCAACAGATTCAGTGGATACCCGAAGTGTAGGATTGGAATTGAGTATGGTATCATCTTTATCCAGGACCATATTTGGATTATCTTGGGCTTCTTCACATGTATTTCGAGTCTAGATATGATCCGAAACCCCTTGCTACATATTCTGGTTCAAAGTTAACCCAGTAGTCAGATGCTTCAGCTCTTGCATTTCATTATATTTTTGCTCCAATTTGATTGGAGGATTGTTGGTACTCATGTTGGGTACAGCTAACAACGCCTCAACGATCCAAAACTTGAGTCAGATCCATGATTAGTAGTTTGATCACTCTGAAGACTAGCTTACACCAATTCGAACTAGATTAGCCCTCCAGAGAAGAAAGAGTCATCAGATTGGGCAAAGAGGTTCAGGTTGAGTTTTCCTTTAACATTAATAATGTGAAATTAAAACCTTGGCACAACGGTAAGGTTGCAATGGAGTGGTCGCGGGTTCGAGTTGGTAAACAACTTCTCTATAAAGCGGGGGTAAGGCTGCGTACATTATGATCAAGTGGTATCCTAATTTCACTGATGTACGACCTTGAATTTGTCCATGAATTCATTACTCTTTTGAAAGCGCTGAAGTAGAAATTTGATTATGGACTGAAGGAATTTGGAGAACTTCAATCAGATTCTCAAAAGCTTACCGATAGTACCATCCGTTTCTGTGAAAAGTATGCAGCATGATAGAGGATGGTAGTAGTGGAAGAGCCGGTTGACATTGGACGTGACGATCAAGATGAACTGGATGATCCGATCAAGGTTGCATTTGAAGAACTGATTGATGGTCCGATTTCAGTTGTGTAACCCCACCATTAGATTCCAATAAGTTTTATCGTTTGTTGACGACCATCGGGAGATTGTGATGTTTGATCATGAGATTTGCTGGATCTTCGCCCCATCAAAGCCGAGGATCTTGGATGCTGATCGTCTCCTATAATAAAACTTGTAGTCTTGTTTTTCTCAACATAAGAGGAGTTGATGCATGTGCACAATCTTGGATCGATCCAAACCTGTATGGTACCCAGATGAATATGAATAGGATCCAATTTGGAATCAAAACTACTAATTTGGTATTAGAGCCGAAGGATCCCCATTCCTTCCCCATCCATCTCTCTCTGATTCTCTTCTCTTTCTTTCTATTTCTTCTTCTTCATTTATGTTACTTCCTGCCATTACCAAACCAGCAGGCCTGAGTGAGGTTTGATCAATCTCCCTCATACCTAACCCTCTTTACCTGAGATTTGGGGTCGAAGGTAGGGCTGCCATATGCGAACAGAACCCTGGAGTTCTATCCTTCAAAACCCTCTTCTATTGTGAGCAGATCACCCAGTTGCAGGTCTGACCTCACCTGTACTGCCAGATCTGAGTTGCAGGGACAACACAGCTCCTCCTGCTTGCTGTTTGAGGTGCCTAGGGTTGGTTTCAAGAGACCCCTGGGTATTCAACCTTCGCCTGAAATTTGAGGCTCAACCAAGAAGAATTGGAGTAGCTACCTCCATCGTAAACCCCCTTGGTTTCTGCCTCTTACCTTGGCTGAAGGTTGGAGAAGACAGCTTGAACAAGATATTATTAAAGTGGGTTTCCATCTTCCCCTTTCTCTCGCGACACTTCTCTTTAGCCTTTTGCCTTTTGTGTTAAAGTCCTTATTTCTATTTCCAGATAGTTGCCCCTACTTTTCCCTCCTTATTACACCCTGCCATTGAGTTGTTTGCTATTCCTAGTTTTCCCCTAAACAATAATTAGCAATCCTTTCAAATCCCTTTGCTTCTTTAGTTGCTATAAGTCCCTCGATAATTCTGGTTTATTACAACACTGCCAACGGTTATGACAGTTGTGCTATTTGCTAATTAAGTGGGCCCTAAGCGATCAGATTCTAATTTTGGAACCCGCATCCGCATCAGACCCTCCCCAGACCCTGTAGTGGCGGGAGTCTCATGCACTACGTACGCCCTTTTAATGCAAGATTAGAACCGAGACCCGAATTAGGTAGGACAGAATTGAACTGGAAAATTAGTTTCCTTGGCTAAGTTTCTTTTGAAAGAAGGTAAAAGAGATCGTACTTTGAGCAAGATTGTACCTTTGTTCTTTTGGCTGTAGGTAACATTTCCTAAGCAGTTGCTTTAAACTAACTTTGAGGAAATCAGGAGTCTCATGTTGATTAGTTGAGGTAAAATTCTTGTCCCATAGTATCAATTGGGGTCTCAAATCAAGTTGAAATCTTTCAGGAAAAGAGTAGTTGGGTATGAGCACATTGAGCGAACCCCTGATCAAAAGGCCTCCAAATAGGCTAGCTGGTTTCTGATAGTTGCAGTTTCAGGTTACTGGGAACATTAAAATCAATTAGCAGAGACAACCCACTAAGTCAGAGTCAGCTTGAGATCCTAGTTCTATTAAATTACTTATAGAAGAAGTGGCCACCCTAATTTATCCTCACCTCTTGAAGCCTGCCATGGGACTGATCTTGAAGCTCTAAAAGCCTCTTTTTATGTCTAGTGGGTTGATACTCCTTTGAATCTCTCTAACATCTACTGATTTTCAGTCAGAAACTGATGAAGTTCAAAAGAACAAGAAGGCCAGCAGGAAACCAAGCCATCAAACTGGACCAAGAATGGGCTAATGTGTTTAATATTGAGTGTCCAGTGGGTTATATGGGCCATGGTCTTAGTATTTTTGAGTTCTCTACTGTGATAGGCCAAATTATAAGCCCAAATATTAATGAATTTGGGTCCTATACAGGATTAAGTGGTTAGTTTTTAATTTGTAGGAGTCTAGAAGCTTTCTATTTTGTTTTCTCGAGAACTCTCTTGCTTGTGCATAAAGAGTTACTATTTTCTTCTAATGCTGCAAAGTTATAAATAAAGGAGTAGGGGATCATACTACCTGCAACGATTTTGACAAAAAACTATGGCTCTCTTTGCTGTAATTTGTCATGAGATGCAATGGCAACCGTGGTGGGAAGCCAAGTAGACTGGTGAGATGCTGGTCAAGCCCTATGTAGGAGGCCTGGAACATATCTTCTTCTCTAAAGGTTGGATTCTATTCTCTTCTTCAAACTCACACCGGTTGCTTTTTCTGTTTTAATTTCTTAATTGTTGTTCTGTCCTCTCAACTTCTATTGTTTTCTTCCCAAAATATAGGACAGGTTCTATCGCCTGAAACAGCTTCAAGCCATCCTATCAACTCCACATATTACTGGTGGTTCACTGCCCTCTTCCAATGTCCTGTGGCAGCAACATATGTTGCTGTGATTGCTGTTTTCCTACTAGCTCCTAATTCCAACCTTAGTTCCAATTATTGTTTCCTGTAGTTGTTAATTTCCTTCTGTTTTTCTATTTTTAATTCCACTTGCTGTTTTATTGTTATTTAGTTACTATTTGTTTTTATTCTCTTTCACTCTCACTAATCTTTGTTACAGTTGCTAAGAAATTCAGTTTCTAATTCTGAATTTCTGTTTTTAATGACTCTATACCATTTTACAAGTTACTAAGTCATTCCTTTCTATTTTGGATTTACTTTCTATTCTTTGTTCTAGTTGCTCTTTTACTGAAGTTACTAAGTCTGAATGCTTTTTTCCAGCTAGTTGCTAGTTTCATGTCCTATTTATTACTCCAAAATTCAAATTTGACACTTGAATTGGCCTCCAATTTGACTGGGACATTCCTAATCATGCCTTGTGCAATCGACCAGACTTTGGTCCTTATCGGATGATCCTTGATCAGGTTGGTGATATTTCTCTTTTGGAGGGTTATTGTGAGACTGGTTCTAGATCTTTGTAGGATATTAATTGGCAGCTTTGGGTAATTAAATAGTCATTAGAAAAAACAGGGAAAAGACATGTTTAGTGGAGCTGGAGTTACAGGCTGGATGGAAGTTGCCTTCTTGCTGTTGTGGTTCTTAGGAGAAAAACTAAACGATAATTTTAATTCAACCTTGTCGAGCTTAAAGGCCAGAAGACTAGCTCTTGCTGGTTATTGCTTTGATCACAGGGAGATGATCCTCAATCAGATGGATGGTTTAGAAGGTCCTAATGCTCCTGCATCACCGTTTGTGATGGCTTTGCTGATCAGCATGGATCACAGGAATCATAGTTGTCAAGGCGTCCAGGAGACCTTTGCTGGAAGGGCCATTGCTGGAGGGGCACCTTGTTGGTGTTGCCTTGTTTTTGCCCCTGCTCCAATGCCTAGGTTCACCTGGATGCCATGACAACTATGACAGGAATAAGATTTTATTTATTTATGTATTTATTTATTTTTGCATATTGTGTTAATGTGATTAGACATGCATTCTTGTACTCCTATATTTATGTCTAATTGAATTTCATAGCTTTTAATTTTTATAGGAGGAATTGTTTGGTCATATCAAGGTATCATTTCATTCATGTGTTTCATGTTTTTATACTGTTTTATTCTGTTTAATCCACTAATTCATGATTACTGCACTCTATGTTGAGTAGATGGGGAGATCATCATCATTACGTGGCTATAATCATCAAGAAGAACCCCTCAATCAGGACCTGATTTCTACTGTAGAAAAGACTGTGAAAAAATATGCTGACAATCTACTTCGTTTCCTCGAGGGAATTAGTAGTCGTTTGTCACAACTGGAATTATATTGCTACAATCTTGAGAAATCAGTGGGAGAAATGCGTTCTGATTTGGTTCGAGAACACAGTGAAGCAGATTCAAAGCTTAGGTCTCTCGAGAAGCACCTTCAAGAAGTAAGTTTATACCTTATGAATTTATACTGTTCGTTAGTACCTCCCAAAATAATCTGGGCATCCAATATGGGTTTAGATGCTTCCACTTTATCTCTCAATATTAACTCGGTAGCTAACATGACACTCTTTAATCATCTTGTCATTCTGCAAGCATGTGGCTGCCTTTCTTGAGTTGCTTCAGAAAAATATGCCATTTGACAGTTCACACTTGTAAGCAGGCATGATTGCATGGTGAGAGATATGGGCTTATGTAATTAGAAAATTTATGAATGTGCCAAACATTTGTTTCTGTAGAATTTCCCTTGTGTACCAGTTTGTACTACTGGACATAGTTGTCCATGGATTTATCTATGTGCATGCTTTCTGTATACATATAGTGGTTAATTCTCATGTTTGATTATCCAAATACTGTGGTGCAGGTTACCATGTTTGGATGTTCATTCTCATTCTTGGGGCTGTGAATTTTGAACTAAAACTGTTTACTGAAATCAAACCTAACTGTTTAAACCAGAACCGACGATGAATAATTTGTTTGGTTTTGGTTTTGAAAATGAAACCACATTATAATTGGTTTTGTTTTGACTTTTGAAGCAATTAAATGTCAGATCTAAACTGGTTGAAACCTATTAAAACCAGTAAACATTAAACGTTTAGTTGAAACTAATTAAACAAACCAATTGTTACCCTATTTAACCGGAACTGTTAAAAGACCGATTGACTGATACTGATTAATAATTGGTTCAGTTCCGATTTCTGTTTTCTGTCCATCACATCAATGAACCTATTAACTCCCTTGGTGCAAGTATCAGATGTGCATGGGTGACTTCAATGTTTGTCTAGTTTGCTAGTATGAATTGAGATAAATCCTCTATTGTGAATATGTGATTTTTTGGTGATATGATGATATCTTGGAAACGGAAGTACTATGCAGTCTTGAATGGTTTCTTTTCCTCATTTAAATGGCTTGTTCGTCTGTTTCTTCATTCATCGAATCATTCTTGGGCAGTTTGCATTACTGTTTCAACATTTTCTTCAGGTCCACAGGTCTGTGCAAATCCTTAGAGATAAGCAAGAACTTGCTGAAGCTCAGAAAGAACTAGCCAAGCTTCAGCTTGTACAGAAAGAATCTTCAAGCATGAGTCATTCGCAACACAAGGAAGAGGGAGGCACACAATCTGCTTCTGATAGCAAAAAAGTTGATAGCGTGCCTGAAGGTCAGAACCTACAGTTGGCTCTTGCTTTACCCCACCAAGTGGCTGTGTCGTCTTCTCTCCCACGACCTGTGGAACAGCAGCAGGCTTTGGTGGCTCCACACCAAACCCTTCCTCAGAATGTTCATACTCAGGTTCAACCACCTTCCTACTATCCCCCACAGAATCAGTTGCCTAATCCGGTGCCCCAAACTCAACTTCAACCTCAGGACCAATATTTACAACAAGCAGATCCTCAATACCAAAGGCCCCAAATGCAAGACTTGTCCAAGCA
This sequence comes from Macadamia integrifolia, assembly GCF_013358625.1. Classification (NCBI taxonomy): domain Eukaryota; kingdom Viridiplantae; phylum Streptophyta; class Magnoliopsida; order Proteales; family Proteaceae; genus Macadamia; species Macadamia integrifolia. The sequence goes on along the minus strand of NC_056561.1, from coordinate 41,147,062 downwards.
GGCACCACAGCCAACACAACCCCCACAGCCTCAAGTCAGTCAGGCCCAGCAAATGCAACAGTTTCTCCCTTACCAACAGCAGTGGCCACAGCAATTTCCCCAACAGGTACAACAACCACAACCACCATCTCTACAACCTCAGGTTAGACCACAGACAACACCAGTGTATTCATCCTACCTGCCTACTCAACCTGTAAACCCATCTCCTGAAACCTTCTCAGGAAGCATGCCAATGCAGGTCTCATTTTCTGGACTTCCTCCATCTGGAGTTGGCCATGCAGAATCTATGGCATATGGTTATGGTGGGGTTATTAGACCAACAGTACAGCCATCTCTTCCTCCACAGCTTAACATTCAGAGGCAACCACAGCCTCCAACCAACCAGAGTGCTTTTGGAGTGCATCTCAGTGATGGCTCCTTCTCAGGTGCTGGACCCCATCCTCAGCCTCAAGGGCAAGGATACATGATGTATGAAGGTGAGGGTGGAAGAACTCATCCACTTCCCTCACACTACCAACAAGGTGGCTATCCTCCAACACATGCCTCTCTCCAGAATCCAAAGCCTTCTGCTGGTGGTAATCTTTTGGTCCGCCATCCTAGCTCATCGCAAATGATGCGCAGCCATATGTATAGTGAGATGATTGAGAAAGCTGTAAGCATGGGTTACATGAGAGAGCACGTTGCAGCCGTGATCCACAGGTTGGAGGAAAGTGGGCAGCAAGTGGATTTTAACAGTGTTCTTGACAGGTTGAATGTGCACTCATCTGGTGGTTCTCAGAGGGGATGGTCTGGCTAAACTCCATCTCTCTATTCCACCTGTGTAGCAGTAAGTACGGTTTTACTATGTTTGGTGCCTTGAATAAGGTTGACATGGAATGCGGAACTTCTCAATGCAGACCTTAAAAGTACTCAGATGATTGTATATGTGTGGCTCTATTCCATGGCTTGGTCTTATTTTATTGCTAGGTCTTGGATGTTTATCATGCTTTTTTCCTTTTGCTTTTTTGTTATAGGTTGATGCTTATCATGCTTTTGATGTCCACGTACAATGTTCTCAGTAATACTGTAGTTGAATATAAAAACCCTGATCAATCTCTCTTCTCTTGCGATGTATCAATGATTTTCCAATGAAGCCTTTGTGCTCCAAGGACTATGTTGTATAATGACAGGCTTTGATTCTTGATCTAGTTCAGTGAGAAAATGTGTTCAAAAGCATAATTTGAAATCTGGAGTCAAGTCATAGACAGGTTGAAACTGAGGCATTTTCTTGCAACCAGAGGTAAAACCTGGATGACAAGAAAATGGAAACTGTAAGACATGAGTAGACCTGGCATTCTGAATGATCCACCACTGTTGGTTCCAAAGAATTGATGATCAGAAATCCAGATTAAATGGTCCACTCTACTTTTAACCAATCAGGTTTTCATTTCTTTGCTCTTCACACCCCCCCACCACACCCCCCACCCAAAAAAAAAAAAAACCCCAAGAAAAAATTTCTTATTTGTACCCTGCAGTTTGAGGGTAGATTTAATTTCATATTCTTCCACTGTCTATTGAGTTAATTCCGCCTTGTTGATGCTTCCGTAAGGGCTTCCTTTGGCCTCCGTGTTGGCATAGGGGAAATGCTGCCCTTCTAGAACACTATCGTCATCAACAGGCCATGTATGTTTATCTTTTTTGCCCTGTGGATAAATGTGTTGATGATTTTGACCGTTAGATATTTAGGGAATGGTGTGGATTGATAAAATCAAAATTTAGCCCCGAATTTTAATATAAACCGCTTATGTATAGGCATACCCTCTCATGTATGTTAATACACCTCCTCGATAGTCTCATCACTCTAGTGCTCCCTCTTGCTAGCAATAGATTTTTCAAAATTTTGTTTTGCCTCTCGACCAACTGGGATTGGGCTGAAACTTGACATACTATTCTGTGATCTCCAGTATTCCAAATACTATTGTATAATCTCTCATTGGCCTGGATTTTCAGAACCCTATTTTGCCTTGTGGAAAATTTGATAGGGTAGAAACTTGAAATGTAAGCAAGGATCTGTGTTCTATGGGTCACTTGCCCACAAAATTTGGATCCCATATAACATGCAACAGTTGTTGGCATTTTAAGTGAGCACGTGGGAAAATTGTTCCTACCACGGTCCACAAGAATGTAAGAACTGGGTGCCTAGTAAATATTCTACAAGGGATGAAAAGGTTTTCGTGGGGGAAGTGTGGCCTCTGTGCCCAGACACAAGGAGATCATGTGGAAAATGGATGCAACTACCTAGCTAAGAATTGCATTAATGCAATACCCAAGGACAAGGCTTTATATGCCATGTGGCGGGTTAGGTGGGGCCTAAATTTTTTTAGACTTACCACTCCCTACCTTGCTTACATACTTATTTTGGATCCATTTTGAGCTATTATATATAAAATTAAAGTAAGGATAATATATATATTTTTTTGCTGTACATTTATGTAAGGATAAAACAACCATAAACATCCACTTTTAAAAACTTTTTAACCATTAAAAATCCAAGGAAAAATGTGCTATACAAGAGAACCCATACTGACTGAATTAAGACCCCAAATTTCACATTTGATCAAATTGTGGAATCCTTTTCTCCTTCAATAATTGAGATTTTCCACTTGACATACGATATATAAAAATGAGCTGCGGCCAACGTAGACACGTTTTTTTAAACACTAACCTTGACTTTGGAGGAAAAAAACTATTGGATATATCTTAAAAAGGCATGAAGCTTCTCAAGAATAATGTATTTGCAACTACAAGGGAAATATAATGCGACTTTAATACAACTAGAAGGATGTTGCATTAGAAATAATCCTTTCTCCTTTGAAAAGTTATAACCATTGAGAAGAGAAAAATGTCCTATCTAAGAGAAGCCATGTGACTGAATTAAGGCCCCCAATTTTTAATATGACCAGACCGTGGAATCCTTTTCTCCTCATGCCCATTTGACAAACAATATATAAAAATAAGTGGAAGGAGAATTATTTATTTTTCTATATTAGTTGTCTTAGAGCTTTGCATAGCTAACCTTCACTTTAAAGTCAATGATATCTTAAACCCAACCATCCTTTCAATAGGCAGGAAGCTTCTTAAGGTGGGCCATCACTTTAAAGTCAATGATATCTTCTGAAGAAATTTTAGCCCATAGAATTAGATTTCTTAATTTTTTTGTAGTACATATTTAATTTCATTTGGGTTAAAATTTAATATATGAGTTTGACCTTAAGGTTTAGTAGGGAAATCAGAACGAAAGTCACAATTTTCAAACAATGCCAATTTTGGGCACTAAGCATAAGTAAAAGTTCTCTTCATTGTAGGTGAAGAGAGTATAGCCATTGGGTATCACTATTCCTTTTGATCGTATGTACGAAGTCCAAAATAACCTTTATGCTTTTTTTAGAAGTTTCATCAAACCACTCAAAACTATGGATTAAGAGATTCTCTCTCCTCACCATGAGTGAAGGAAAACTCAAACGTAAGTTCTATATGGAGAGAGACAGAGAGAGTATTTAAAACCGTGTAAAAATGAATTCGTTTTTAAGGTAGTTTTGTCCTTTGATCGAACTGAACTAAGCTGTATTCAAGTCAAAGTTTAATAGAAAGGACCCAAATTCCCTTCATTCAGGGTGAAAGAGAATCCCTTGATCATGTGTCGATAATGGGATAAGGTAATTTTGACTTTGTGTAGTAAAGAAGGCCATGAAAACTAGCTTAGTCTAGTGGTGGCAGCTTCGGCTTGAAGAGCCGGTGCCCAAAGGGGGGAGTTGTGGGATCCAACCCCATCATATGCATGTGTGGGTTAGTGAGTGTGTGTAGGAGTAGGTGGCTATTGATCCTAGTAGCCCCCCAGTAGGCTAGCCATTGGGAAAAGACAATTGATAGGATCATAGATCAAAATAAATAAATAAATAAAGGACACATGTGTACTATATCTTCATCCATTGCAGTACAAAAAGGTTAATGTTGATGGTTCAGGTCTCGGTTTCAGTAAAAGTTGATGGTTCTCATTTAATCCCGGTATGACTTGATCCATACGGTTGTGGGGTCAGTATGGGCCCGTGGGACTAGTCAGGCCGAAGGCCTGATTACCCGTCGTTAACGGAAAAAAAAAAAGGTTTCGATCTCTGTTGCTAGAGATTAGCTGGAATTGGTGGCGTGTATCAGGACTGCAATGGCCATTTTCTTTCTTGTTTTTCATAATATATTGGACAATCTTACTCTTATGTTGCGGAGGCTCTAGCTATTAGAGAAGCCTTGTGTTTTTTTTTTTTTTTTGATAGGTAGAGAGGGAAGTAGGTAAGAGCTAGGGGGTTTGAATTAAAGACCTCCTCATGAGCATGGGATTTTTGCACACCATAACTCACCAACTGTGTTAGACAGTTGTTAGACAAGCCTTGTTATTGGTTCTTCAAAGCTCATTACTCATTTGATTGTTGAGAGTGATAACATGGGGATTATTAATATGCCGAATTCTCAATCTGTACGTTTTCTGTGGAAGATAGCCTCTATTATTAAAGACTGCCATCATTTTTGCTCTAAAGATGATTAAGTGATATTCGCACACACCATGAGATAGGGCAATACAGTTGCTGATCAGTTAACTTCTTTTGATTCTCGAAACCGTCTTTTTATCATTTGGGATAGTGGCCCTCCTCCTACTTTATTTCACTCTTTATATATGAACTCTTGGGGGATATTTTTCCCTAGTTCTATTTCTGTTTCTAATTTATAAGTTTCTTTTCTACCAAAAAAATAAAAAATAATTTTTTTTCTTCATGCATAGTGGATGAAAACTCTTCTTAATAAAATACTTAAATATTTTATGTATTAATAATAGTTTCATTTCTATGTCTAAGAACGACTTTGACTTTTTCCTGACATGACGTTAGGTAAGTGACGTTAGTCCGACGGGGCTTTACAGTTTATTTTGATTTCTAAAATTTAAAATTCTTGCTGTACTTGTCCACCTTACTTCCCGGCCTGTGCAAGGATCAACAAGAGAAACTAAAGATGCCATCAATTGGTTGCTAAAAAAAACAGAGAAAATTTAAGAATATATATATTCAAAATGTCAGCTCCTCTTGTTTGTTTTATATTTTATTCATGGTTTTAGTCCAAGGTTTCGGGCATGTACTGAGATATTATGTCACATGATATGGTGTGTAGCATAGATTTAAGGGTTGGGAGCATTTTGGGCTGTGCATCGACTGTGGGTATGAGAACTGTCAATCATTAAATCTGTGCTACAGACGAGCTCGATAAATTGATATGACATCACTAGGGATCACTTGTATCGGACAAAAATACCTTTGAATTTTTTTATAAAAAATAAATGTAGATATTTTTACTTTAACCGATATGATGTATGCTAAGTATTGAGATCCGAAACATGCAAAACTGATTCGGATCGCCTATATCACCTGATAACGATAATTAGAACCATTGTTTTATCCACTAAAATTTATAAAAATGTAAAGAAATTTCTCTGAACAAACACGATTGAATTGAACCTATTCATTTCTTTATTCGGTCTTCTTAAAATTCTCTTTTATTCAGTTTTATAGTCTTATAGACTCACAGTTCATTCTTGTTTTCTTTTTAAATTTCGGTTATATTAACCGCGTTGAGGTCCACCCCGCCAAAACCGAAAGACTAACATCGCCGTATCTGATGCAATGAGTTTGAGACAACGACCACCTCCCCCCCGTGGACCACCCTATGGCTCGGCCAAAGGTTACAACTCCCCTGCCGCCTCCAACGGCTTCACCGGAGGAGCGGCGCCACCACAACCCTCCGCCCAATACAACATCATCCCCCTGCACCCCTCCTTCCCATTCCCAGAAGTCCGAGCCGCCGAAGCTGCCCTCCGCACCTTGGGAGGCCTCCGCAAGACCCCCATGGACGTATGGCGCGATGACATGGACCTTATGGACTGGCTGGGTGGCTTCTTCGGCTTCCAAAATGACAACATTCGGAACCAAAGAGAGCAGCTGGTACTCCACCTAGCCAATGCCCAAATGCGCCTCCAAAACCCTCCCGGCAGCTTCGACTCCCTAGACCCCACTGTCGTCCACCGCTTCAGCCTGAAGCTCCTCAAGAACTACACCTCCTGGTGCTCTTACCTGGGACACAAGTCCAATATCGGGATACCCGATAGCCACCGCGATAGCTCCGCCGCTGACCACCGCCGTGAGCTTCTCTACACTTCCCTCTACCTTCTCATCTGGGGTGAAGCTGCCAATCTCCGATTTATCCCCGAATGCATCTCCTACATCTTCCACCATATGGCCATGGACCTCAATCGAATCCTCGAAGACTACATTGATGAGACCACTGGTCGACCGGTTCTCCCTACTATTTCAGGCAAAGACGCTTTCTTGGACCGTGTTGTCACCCCTATCTACAATATTATTCGTGCTGAGGCTGATTCTAGTAGGAATGGCACTGCTCCTCACTCCAATTGGAGAAATTATGATGATATTAATGAATTCTTCTGGAGCCCCCTCTGTTTCCAGCGACTCAAGTGGCCGATCAATGTTGGCAGCAATTTCTTTGTGATTTCTCAGCGTAAAGGTGTGGGTAAGACTGGGTTTGTTGAGCAGAGATCGTTCTGGAATTTGTATCGCAGCTTCGATCGGCTTTGGGTTATGCTCATACTATTCTTTCAAGCGGCCATTATTGTTGCTTGGGAGGGCACCAGTACTCCTTCGGGCGCGTTAAGCAATCGTAATGTGCAGGCAAGATTGCTTACTCTGTTCATCACCTGGGCGGGTCTTCGATTCCTTAAGTCGCTGCTTGATGTTGCTACCCAGCACAGTAGGGTATCCAGGGATACGATGTTACTTGGGGTGAGAATGATTCTGAAGTGCGTTGCTGCCTCGGGATGGACTATTGTGTTCGGCGTTCTCTATGGAATGATTTGGTCTCAGAGGAATCAGGATGGGAGGTGGTCTGCCGAAGCAAATCGAAAGCTGGTGAATTTTCTTGAGGCTGTCCTTGTGTTTATCATGCCAGAGCTGCTTGCATTGGCTCTGTTTATTCTGCCATGGATCAGGAACTTCCTTGAGGAGACAAATTTTAAGATCTTCTATGTGTTAACGTGGTGGTTCCAGAGCAGGGCCTTTGTGGGTCGTGGCCTCAGGGAAGGGCTTGTGGATAATATCAAGTATACCCTGTTCTGGGTTGTGGTTCTGGCTTTCAAGTTCACCTTCAGTTACTTCCTCCAAATCATGCCCATGGTAGCCCCAACCAAAGCTCTTTTGAATCTCAGGATCGTTGATTTCAAGTGGCATGAGTTCTTCAGTAACACGAATAGGTTTGCTGTTGGACTCTTATGGCTTCCTGTTGTCTTGATCTACCTCATGGATCTGCAGATATGGTACTCCATTTTCTCATCCTTTGTTGGGGTTATGGTTGGGTTGTTCTCACACCTGGGTGAGATTCGGAACATGGAGCAATTGAGGCTTAGATTCCAGTTCTTCGCAAGTGCGATGCAGTTTAATCTAATGTCGGAAGAGCAAATGTTAAGTGCCCGTACGCTGGAGAGAAAGTTCCATGATGCCATACAAAGATTGAAGCTGAGATATGGGCTGGGCAGGCCCTTCAAGAAGATTGAATCTAACCAGATTGAGATGTACAGGTTTGCACTGCTGTGGAATGAAATAATTGAAACATTTAGGGAAGAAGACATCATTAATGACCGTGAGGTTGAGCTTTTAGAACTGCCACCCAACTCTTGGAACATCAGGGTCATCCGTTGGCCTTGTTTCCTCCTGTGCAATGAGCTGCGTCTTGCTCTTAGCCAGGCAGACGAATTGGTAGATGCACCTGACAAATGGCTCTGGAGGAAGATTTGCAAGAACGAGTACAGGCGGTGTGCAGTTATAGAATCTTATGATAGTATTAAGTACTTGCTTCTTAGGATTGTCAAAGATGGAACAGCGGAGCATTCAATCATTATAAACTTGTTCCATGAGATTGATCGTGCGATTCAGATTGAGAAGTTCACGCAGACGTACAAGACTACTGCACTGCAGCAGTTACTTCTCAAGTTGATAACCCTTCTTGGACTCATTAACAAGCCAAAGAATGATATGAGCCAGATGGTGAATGTATTGCAGGCCCTATTCGAGGTTTTCATTAAGGATTTCCTGAAGGTGAGGAGGACTATTGAGCAGCTGAGGCAGGACGGATTGATGCCTCTCAGGCCAAACAATACCAGCACAGGGCTGCTATTTGAGTATGCTGTGGAGTTGCCTGGTGCTGAAAATAAGTCCTTTTATCGGCAGGTACGGCGTTTGCATACAATTCTCATCTCTAGTGACTCAATGAACAATGTTCCAAAGAATCTTGAGGCAAGACGGCGTATTGCATTCTTTAGCAACTCCCTCTTCATGAACATGCCCCATGCTCCCCGAGTTGAGAATATGTTGGCTTTCAGTGTCCTTACTCCTTACTACAATGAAGAAGTCATTTACGCCAAAGAACAGCTGAAGAGTATCAACGACGATGGTGTGTCTATCCTGTTTTATTTGCAGAAGATTTATGATGATGAGTGGAAGAACTTTATGGAGCGGATGCGAAGAGAGGGGATGGAATACAAAGGTGAGATATGGACAACCAAGCTCAGAGATCTCCGCCTTTGGGCATCATACAGAGGTCAGACGCTATCACGCACGGTAAGGGGAATGATGTATTACTACAAGGCTCTCAAGATGCTTGCCTTTCTTGATTCTGCATCAGAGATGGACATCAGAGCAGGTTCACAAGAACTAGCATCTCTTAACTCAACGAAGCTTGATGGTTCTATGAATGACACAAGTAGATCACCATCTTCCCGGAATCTTAGCACGGAGAGTAGTGGGGTGAATCAAGGCCATGAATATGAGACTGCTATGATGAAATACGTATATGTGGTCAGCTGCCAGAGCTATGGGGCTCAAAAGAATAAAAAAGGGAAAGATAAAGCGAAAGATCTTGCTATCGCCGAAGAGATTTTATATCTGATGAAAAACAATGAAGCCCTCCGAGTTGCTTATGTTGATGAAGTTGAAACAGGGAAGGATCAAAAGGAGTATTACTCTGTCCTTGTGAGGTATGATACTCAATTGGAGAAGGAGATCGAAATCTACCGGATCAGGTTGCCTGGTCCTTTCAAGCTTGGAGAGGGTAAGCCAGAAAATCAGAACCATGCCATTATCTTCACTCGCGGTGATGCAATTCAGACCATTGATATGAACCAAGACAACTACTTTGAGGAGGCTCTCAAAATGCGGAACCTGTTGGAGGAATTCAGGACCTACTATGGTATCCGTAAGCCCACAATCTTGGGAGTCCGTGAACATATCTTCAGTGGTTCTGTTTCTTCACTTGCTTGGTTCATGTCTGCTCAAGAGACAAGCTTTGTAACCTTGGGACAGCGTGTTTTGGCGAACCCTCTGAAGGTGCGAATGCATTATGGCCACCCAGATGTGTTTGATAGATTCTGGTTCCTTACTCGGGGTGGCATTAGCAAGGCTTCCAGAGTAATCAACATCAGTGAAGACATATTTGCTGGATTCAATTGCACATTGCGGGGTGGCAATGTGACGCATCATGAATACATTCAGGTTGGTAAGGGAAGGGATGTTGGATTTAATCAGATATCAAAGTTTGAAGGGAAGGTTGCAAGCGGCAATGGTGAGCAGGTTTTGAGCAGGGATATCTACAGGTTGGGGCATAGGCTGGATTTCTTCCGGATGCTCTCATTCTTTTACACCACAATTGGATTCTATTTCAACACAATGATGGTGATCTTGACAGTCTATGCATTTTTGTGGGGCCGCCTTTATCTTGCTCTAAGTGGCATTGAAGCTGCTATGATGGAGAATTCTAACAATAACAAAGCTCTTGGCACAATCTTGAATCAGCAGTTCCTCATCCAGATGGGTCTTTTCACTGCCCTCCCAATGATTGTGGAAAACTTTCTTGAGCATGGATTTCTTAAAGCAATATGGGATTTCTTGATGATGCAGCTCCAGCTTTCATCTGTCTTTTACACATTTTCTATGGGTACTCGTACGCATTTCTTTGGCCGGACCATCCTTCATGGCGGTGCAGGGTATCAAGGAACAGGGCGTGGTTTTGTTGTGGAACATAAGAGCTTTGCTGAGAACTATAGACTCTATGCTCGTTCTCATTTTGTGAAGGCAATTGAGCTTGGGGTGATACTGACTGTTTACGCTTCATACAGCACCAAAGCAAGGAACACTTTTGTTTACATTGCCATGACAATCTCAAGTTGGTTCTTGGTAGTGTCATGGATCATGGCTCCCTTTGTTTTCAACCCTTCTGGCTTTGATTGGTTGAGGACTGTGTATGATTGGGATGATTTTTTGAACTGGATATGGTATCATGGTGGGGTGCTCACTAAAGAAGAGCTAAGCTGGGAGACATGGTGGTATAAGGAACAGGATCATCTGAGGACTACTGGTCTTTGGGGGAAATTGCTGGAGATAATTTTGGGTCTCCGTTACTTCGTTTTTCAGTATGGGATTGTATACCAGATGCGCATTGCCGGAGGAAACACCAGTATTGCTGTTTACTTGCTGTCTTGGATCTACATGGTTGTCGCGGTTGGAATTCATGTGATAATATCACACGCTCGAGACAAGTATGCTGCGAAAAAACACGTCTACTACCGCCTGGTTCAGCTCCTCGTCATTGTGGTCATAATTCTTGTGATCATTCTGTTGCTGGTGTTCACCCCTTTTCAATTTCTGGACATTTTCACAAGCTCAATGGCATTCATTCCTACAGGTTGGGGCCTTATATCCATTGCTCAAGTACTCAGACCCTTTTTGCAATCTACTGTGGTGTGGGAGACTGTTGTTGCCCTTGCTCGTCTATATGATATATTGCTTGGAGTTATTGTTATGGCTCCTGTGGCACTACTCTCATGGCTTCCTGGGTTTCAGTTTATGCAAACAAGGATCCTCTTCAATGAAGCATTTAGCAGAGGCCTCCAGATCTCTCGTATTCTGGAAGGAAAAAAATTTAAGCACGGGAAGTGAAGGGGAAGGAAAGTGAAATCACTCTCGAAAAGAAAAAAATGTAAGTTTGTTAGAAAATGACAATCGTTAAAAATGAAATACGTTCGGTTTTGATTTAATCTTTTTCAGATTCGATTGGTTTTGGTTTCCATATGATATATCTTGAATTGAACCGATGGACCCTCATATTTACACTTCACATCTTCCTTTGCAAAATAATGAAAACCTTTCTAATAACATATGTTGAAAAATTAATTGGAAATGACAAATGGTTGAGTGAATGAGATATTCAGTTGATTTGCATGATTCATGAATAATGTTTTCTATATTGGACTATCATGTTGTTTATGCTGTTTGTTTGATCTCATAACAGGAATCTCCCCAAAATCAATTAATACCCCCAACACCACCTTCAAAACCAGCACCGTCAAAACTCACACACATAATATCACCTCCTAATTAACAGGTGCTTCAGACCACTGTTAGTTAAAACGCGTTTTAAACGCATTTAAAACATGGTTGGGTTTTTTTACCGTTTAAAGCACGTTTTTCCGTATGCTATTATACAATATCGAATAAAACGGAAACGGCAAAAGAATCTGTTTTGAACGCGTTTTAAACGGCCGTTTTAAACCCGTATCCATTCTTTAAGGGTAAAATAGGAATTTATTAAAAAAATTAATTAAAAAAAAAAAACTATTAGTAAAAGTGAAGAGTGAAGACAATATGGTACTTAGTTTTTGGTTTTTAACTTCCATACTATCTATAGGAAAAAAATCTCATCTTCTTATAGCCCATTGAGTAAGGAGAAGCTAAAGTTAGCAATATCTCATTTTCTTGTAGCCCATTAGGCTATTTTATCTTGGGACTCCCAGAGCTTTTGGAACATTAGATGCATGTATACAGGTAAAAATCTCTCAAATTGCATGAGTATACTACCGTTTTTTTAATTTCGTTTTTTTGAAAACTACACGTTTAATACTTGTACCATTCGTTTTCGTCCGTTTGCCGTTCCCTATTTTTTTGACCGTACCATTCATCGTTTTTATCTGTTTAAAACCCATACCGCACGTTTCTGTTTTTTTGTCGTTCCCATTTTAACTAACAATGCTTCAGACACCCTTATCAGCACCTCCACAAGAAGGAAGGGGAGAGAATGGTGTCAACCCTTTAGTATTGTGGTAATCCATATCTGGTTTCTTATTCTTTGAATATGGAATATGGAATATGGAATATGGAATATGGAATATGGAATATTGAACAATTTTGATAGATTGGAGGAAACCAACAAACAAGTAAGTACATTTATTGTGGTGGGCATCCTATTTTGCTAATGGAGGGCTATACTGGGTGTACTTCCTCACTTTTCCCTCCCCTCTCACGCCATTGCAACTGATCCGGCTCTGTGTCTTTGTATTTCACGTTATGTGTGCAGGAAAGTCTGAACATAATGTGTTGTTGCCTCATAATCCTTATTTCAAGAGCTTTCTTCACTCTTAACAACGTTGGTGGATGGAAGGGAGGAGATGGCAGAGATGGGATGTGATGTGAAGTGGGTCGACCCTCGCTGATTCTTTTTTTTCTATAAAAGATCACAAATATTAAGTCTATACTTACCAAAGGAGTGTAGAGATGTTAAAGACTTTGTCCATCCCTTTTCTACCCCTATTCCATAAATTTGTATCAAGCGAAGATGTCAATTTGGTTATAAGATTTTTAATTGCACCAAATTCTTCATGTATCTAAAGTTCATATCAATACATGACAGAAAACACAAAAATAGCCTAGGTAAAGAAAATGGGAGAAATACTTGGGCCGTTTAGTCCTCTCATGTCAATAGGTAAGAGTATAGCTCGTTGAATGCTTGTGTAACACATGATGTGGACTTAGGGGAAGGGGAACACTATTACTAAACACAATAATAGATTAGGATTAAAATTGGGGTAGACTAGGCTGGTACTATGTTTCAACCCAGGCCCAACCCAACCTTGGTCTATGTCTCAACCAAGCTTAACCCAACCCTGGGTCAGGCTGGATCGAGTTGACCCTCATAACCGGATTAGATAGGGTTTGAATCGTCAAGCCAAACTTTACAGCCTTAGTTTCGACACTCAAAAGTTATATGAATTTTTTGCATTTATTTTCTTATTACTCTCTTTATAAATTTGTCCGGAAGTTAAACCTAAAAAAAATTATTTTTCAAAAATTCTAATAAAAGACAAAATTGTTCTATTTTTTAAGTTTCCACTTTAGCCTTTATCAACAATGTTAGGTTTACAATTTTTTTTAGGTAGAATGAAGACATAGGCTCTCTTTCATATTATTTTTGCATATTTAATAAAAATATATTTTTTCATTAAAACATAAAAAATTAAAATCATTTGGTAAACTTTAGATATAATTATGGAATAAGAAATGATATGGTTTACCTATGTGTAGAATAGTTTTTTTATACAGTACCAAATTATCAAATTTCATAGTTAACCCAAAAAAAAAAAAAAATCAAATCTCATATAGTGGAACTGGCGGGTGAAGAGATTTTCTCTTCACCCATATTCCTTCCCTTCCTCTTTCTCATCTCCATTCCCTGAACAAACAATTCCACTTAAATGAAAACCCAAAGTGAGACCTTAATAGAGCTAACTGAGGTAAAGATCTGAATCAAAAACTCCCAACACCAAGAGATGCCCGTCAACATTGAATTTAACAAACCCTTCTGGAGGATGATTCCAAACTACTAGACAATGAAAATGCTGAACAGAATTATGGGTAGATTGAAACATTGAACCTTTGTGGTTTCCTTAACAAACTCATAGGATTTGTGAATTGTACTGGAGATGCTTGTCTACATAGCCCAAAATGCAAATCAAGATGTACCATCCACAAATTCTAAATGATACTTACTAAAACAGCAAGAGAGATTTAATATTTTAGAATTTGAGAAGCTCATAATAGGAGCGATCACCCCTTCTCTCAAATCCTCAAATTGTTAAAGACCTGAAAAAAAAAATTTCATTAAACTTTTAGAAATTATTGTCAATATTCTCCATTGAAGTAACTAATCTACTCAATCAGCTGAAATAATCTAGGAAAACGGGTTTAAGTTTGGCCCTATTGGCCTAAACTCACCCTGAGCCTAAACATGGACTGATCTAAGATCACCTGCCCTGAAGGCAGGCCAAGGAAAAAACATATGCAACCTTGACTCAGGGTCGGGCAAGGTTAGTGTTGAGGTCTTGGGCTGATCTGGCCCAGCCTAACTTTGACTCAATCATACCTTGATTTTGAACCTGATACCCTGAATCATTTGTGATGTAGTTATCGAAGTATGTAAAAACCCAAGGGGGTAGCGTAGTTGGTGCGCAACGAACTTGGTACGAGCCGTAAATTCGGACGTCCTAAGTTCGACTCCCACTAGGCACACCTTGGGCCACTCACATGGGGGTGTTTAGTGCTCTTCACTGCTTTCACTGAAAGTTGAATGGTTCTCATTTAACCCGGTATGACCCGATCCATGCGGTTGTGGGGTCAGTATGGGCCTGCGGGACTAGTTAGGCCGAAGGGCTGGATAGCCGTCTTTAGAAAAAAAAAAAATCTAAGTATATAAAAAAACTAGTAGGTTATATGTTATAATCTTAACAAAAGAGAATAAAAATTGTAACTGGTAAGTCTAAGGCCCTCTTTGGTATAAATTTTACATTATATTTTTGCTCATAAAAACCTTTTTGGTTGTGTTTGGTATCATTTATGGAATCTGTTTTTATTTAAGAAAATTTGAAAAACACAGAAACCACAAATAGGTCCTATGATATGCCAATATTAAATTGAAGGGTAGGACTTAAAAGATCATAGGAGCGTCATTTTCTCTTTTAATCAGAAAGCCATGTACCAACCCTCCTCCAATTCCTTCTTCTTCCTCTTGCAATCCCATCCGCCATTTCCCTTTCTCGCTTGTTTGGACTGTCACAATGATGCTTTTTATTGTCCAATCCTTCTCGTCATCTCTCCATCTTTTGCTTCCAACTCTGATCACAAGGTAAGTAACATTTTACCCAACTTAATCAGACTCAGAAGCAAAAGTCGGACAAACGACCAAAAGGAAAACAAATAACAGAATATGAGAAAGAAGGGTTGGACAATAGAAAGCATCATTGTGGCGGTTCGAATAAGAAGAAGGGGAAGAAGCATATGATGTTGCAAGAGGAAGGAGCAATTAGAGGGGTTGCTATATGGTTTTCTAATTAAAAGAGGAACTGCAGTCTTCTAAGATTTACTATTCGATTTTGCGACATAACAGCATGTACTCATTAAAGTCTCCATGTAAGTGGCCAATACCTATTATTTGCCATAACACAACACCTATTTGTGGTTTTTGTGTATGTATGTGTGTTTTTTTTTTTTTTTTAACTCCATAAATGATGCCAAAAGGGCCTTACAAGTTACAACTTAATAGTTTTTTATTTATTTTTATTTATTTTATTATTTTATTATTTATTTATTTATTATTTTTAAAATTTTTTTTTTAACATTACTTAGATGACAACATCATATATGATTCATGGTCAAATTCAGGGTATGATTCACGGTCAAAGTCTGGGCCAAGATCTCAACCCTAACTCCGCCTGGCCCTAAATTAGGGTCAGGTATTTTATGCTGACCTGCCTTCAGGGTTGGCAATCTTAGCTCATGCCTTGTTCAGACTCAAGGTGAGTTTGGGCCGATAGGGACAAACTTGCACCCATTTTATTGAATTATTTTAGCTGATTGAGTGGATTAGTGAAATGGAGAATTATTCTCCACTTTCTTCATTGTAGAATATTGAAAATCATTTCTAAAAAATTTAATGGAAATATCAATAAATAAATAAATAAATAAATATATATATCGGGGTATACCTACTATGACTACCAGGAGGCATGGTACAAGGCGTTTCTCTTCCAAAAAAAAAGCCACCGACATTTCTAATTTTTCTGCTTTGACTACAAATTTCCCAACCAAACCCCTCTTTGGTTCAGCCAGTGGTGGGATCGATATGGTCCTACTGTTGAAATTCTGCCAAATCAACTCTTAACGATGCCCTCCAATGGGTCCGTTACCCCATTCCAAATCAGAAGGATCTTTTACAAAGAATTTACCAAGCAAAGATATTTTCAAAATTTGACATGAAATCTAGTTTCTGGCAAATCCAGATTCAAGAGAAAGACCATTACAAAACTGCTTTCACAACCCCGTTTGGCCTTTATGAATGGAATGTTATGCCATTCAGCCTCAAAAATGCTCTCAGTGAATTCAAAAAAATTATGAACGACATCTTCAGTCCTCATGGACAATTCACCATTGTCTATATTGATGACATTCTAGTTTTTTCTGATTCAGTGGAGCAACATTTCAAACACCTCAATTTTTTTTACCAGATTATCAAAATTAAAGGCCTTGTCCTTTCAAAACGGAAAATGGAATTTTTCCTGACCAAAATCTGTTTTCTTGGACATCTGATTGACAAAGTTACCATTACCCCTATCGATCGTGCCATTTCTTTTGCTAACAAACTCCCCGACCAAATTTTAGATAAAACCCAACTTCAACGATTTTTGGGAAGTTTAAATTATGTTCGAGATTTTCTTCCCCAATTAAGTAAAATAGCCGAACCATTATACCTTTGGCTCAAAAAGAACCCTGCTCCTTGGTCTTTTGCTCAGACTAAGGCTATTCAAACAATCAAAAATCTGATTAAGGAAATTCCTTGCCTTTATATCCCTAATCCTGAGGCTTTCAAAATTGTTGAAACCGATGCCTCAGATCTTGGATATGGTGGAATCCTCAAACAAAAGCTTACTGGCGATAACAAAGAACAATTAGTTCGGTATGTCTCTGGTATCTGGACCCCAGCTCAAAAGAATCGCAGCACTATTAAAAAGGAAGTTTTATCCATCGTCCTTTGCATTCAAAAATTTCAAAATGTATTATTAAACAAACCCTTTTTAGTTCGTGTTGATTGTAATGCTGCCAAATTTGTTTGACAAAATGATGTTTCAAACCTTGCGTCAAAACAAATTTTTGCAAGATGGCAAGCCCTCATTTACATTTTTGAATTTCAAATTCAGTATATTAAAGGAGACTCAAATTCTATCATTGACTTCCTTACTTGTGAATTCCTACAGGGCCAAATCCAAAAAATAAGGAGGAAGCGAGAACCAGGATAGGTGCAATGCCGTACCTAGATCTAATATTTGTACAGAATTAAATGAACATAAACTGTTTGCTATTACCAAAATCTAGAGAAATAGGGTTCTTCTGGTTCCGTATGGTAATGACAAAGCTTAAACTCAGAAGAGTTTGTCTTGTAAACAGAGAAAAAAGGCAAGCAGAAAGAAAATAAATAATGCAAATAGAAAATAAATAGAACTGCTTTTACCATATTTATTTTTCACAGTCGAGAGGCACTACTGTAGGCTTCTCTGTGAAGATAGAACCAGAAGCAGGCGTTCATAATGCAAGAAAATAATGAAGTAATGCAAGAAATTAAACTTTGAAAGTAAACTTTGATATTACTTTTACAAGGTTTGGGTTGGAGGATTTGAGAAGAGAAGGGAACTTTGGGGCTTGGAAGGAGTCTTTGAGTTGCTGATGGTGCTAACCTTTGAGAGGGTTGTTAGAGCTTTGAGGGATGATGGTCGGAACCTTTGAGGGTGACCAGCGGTGCTTGGTGAAGACTGGCGGAGCTTTGCTTGAAGGGCCTTTGAGGACTTGGAGACTTGAGAGGCTGGGATGGTTTCTTCTCAGAGTGACCTTTGATCTCTCAAAATTTCTAAGTGCCTAATACAAGTGAAGAGGCCTCCTTATATAGGCCAAAGTACATTTGAATTTCATTTGGGTTTGGATTACATTTGTATTTCATTTGACATTGTACCAAATTAAATTACATTTGACACTGTGCACTTGAATTTGTTGTAGCAAGTACTATTTTCGCCGAAAGTTGCATTTGGTCTTGGACTTTGATTTGGAATCTTCTATGATCTCACCACGGCATTCCACGTGTCAAAGTACTATTTTCCGTATTGGTTTGATCAAGGAGAGCATACCATATTTGGATGGGCCTTGTATTGCCTTGACTGTCCTTTAACCTGGGACAGTAGCAGTACCACCTTTCCTCAAAGAGGTCATCGGTGGTTAACTGACTAGGTGAGTTAGCGACATCACCAGTTGGCCAATTTAGAACCATCTTGGCAGGCGTTGAGGGCCAAATCACCGTTTGGCTGGAGATCTTGAGGTAGCTTGAGAAGACCTTCGAGCTGATCTTTTGGCTTTGCCAGAGGAGGAGGCTTTGGAGCTGGGAGGCTCTTCTTCATAAGGATCTTGGGCGAACTGGCTAGAGTGGCAATGGGCCGCCATAGAGCCTTTAATAGAGCTCATACTGTAAGCGTTGCTGCTGGACTCGTCATCTTTAGAATCGGTTCCGAGTTCGACAAGGCGGGCTTTCAGAGCTTCCTTCTCACTTTTGATACTTGCTGCCAAAGAAGCTGGCAGGGTAGGAACAAGTTTGAGGCCGGTGAGGCTTTGGATGAGGATTGGCTTGTCACATCTTGAAATATCACAATTGTCCCACCACTTGGCATGGAAGATGCGGGAGAGAATTGGGGCAATCTAGTCATGAGTTTGGATTTGTGTGATCTCGTAGTCCCAAAAGAGGATCCATGCCAGTCGGTAATGGAGAAAGAAACAAAGGAGATCAGCTTGGAGAGGATGTTTTGGGGAATGTATGCAAAACGTTTGGAAGGCATCTTGGAGTTGATTTGGCAGAATTTCAACAGTAGGACCATGTCGATCCCACCATTGGGCGAACCAAAGAGGGGTTTGGTTGGAAAATTTGTAGCTAAAGCAGAAAAACCAGGAATGTCGGTGGCTTTTATTTTGGAAGAGAAATGCCTTGTATCATGCCTCCTGGTAGTCATAGTAGGTATATCCCGAGGGGATGTAGGTATTTGAAAAGTTTTTTGAAGTGAGGGGATGGTTGTTCCAATCCCGAAGACTAAGAATTTTGCAAATGGTTACAGTTGTGTGGGTAACCATGGAGGGTTCTCTTTTGTCAAAGTTTAGTTTGATTTTAATGGAGTCAGTATCTATGAGGATGTACTTGTAGAATTCCTAGGTCTTGGCTGGAGATGGAGAATGAAAATGCCATCCCTGGAAAAATATTCTTTGAGAAATTTTGAGGGGTGAGTCAACAAAATTTTCAAGAACATCTTCAATGATAAAAAGATCTTCTTTGAGGGGTTTTCCGAAATATTTGCTTTTGGGGGTGGCCTGTGTGGTTTGGAGGCTAGAGCTAGGTTTGTTGCTGGTTTGGATTGGGGCCGGGGCCGAAGATAAGACAATGGCATGGGAATATAGAAGGTTTGGAGAAACCAGGCTAGTTTGGCTACGAGTAACAATACCATAACTGGATTTTGAGCGGATTAGGGAATTTGAAGCAGTTGACTCCTTGGGAGGAGCCATTTTGAGGAGGTAGATTTTTTAGATTTGGCCCTGTAGGAATTCACGAGTAAGGAAGTCGGGGATAGAATTTGAGTCTCCTTTAATATATTCAATTTGAAATTCAAAAATGGAAAGGAGAGCTTGCCATCTTGCAAAATTTGTTTTGAATCAAGGTTTGAAACATCATTTTGTAAAACAAATTTGGCAGCACTACAATCAACACGAACTAAAAATGGTTTGTTTAATAATGCATTTTGAAATTTTTGAATGCAAAGGATGATGGATAAAACTTCCTTTTTAATAGTGCGGTAGTTCTTTTGGGTTGGGTTCCAGATACCAAAGACATACTGAACTAATTGTTCTTTGTTATCTCCAGTAAGCTTTTGTTTGAGGATTCCACCATATCCAAGATCTGAGGCATCGGTTTCAACAATTTTGAAAGCCTCAGGATTAGGGATGTAAAGGCAAGGAATTTCCTTAACCAGATTTTTGATTGTTTGAACAGCCTTAGTCTGAGCAGAAGACCAAGGAGCAGGGTTCTTTTTGAGCCGAAGGTATAATGGTTCGGCTATTTTGCTTAATTGGGGAAGAAAATCTCGAACATAATTTAAACTTTCCAAAAATTGTTGCAGTTGGGTTTTATCTAAAATTTGGTCGGGGAATTTGTTAGCAAAAGAAATGGCACGATCGATAGGGGTAATGGTACATTTTTCGATCAAATGTCCAAGAAAATGGATTTTGTTCAGGAAAAATTCCATTTTCCATTTTGAAAGGACAAGGCCATTAATTTTGATAATCTGGTTAAAAATTTTGAGGTGTTTGAAATGTTATTCCACTGAATAAAAAAAAACTAGAACGTCATCAATATAGACAACGGTGAATTGTCCACGAGGATTGAAGATTTGGTTCATAATTTTTTGGAATTCACTGGGAGCATTTTTGAGGCTGAATGGCAAAACATTCCATTCATAAAGGCCAAAGGGGGTTGTGAAAGCAGTTTTGTAACAATCTTTCTCTTGAATCTGGATTTACCAGAAATCAGATTTCATGTCAAATTTTGAAAATATATTTGCTTGGTAAATTCTTTGTAAAAGATCCTTCTGATTTGGAATGGGATAACGGACCCATTGGAGGGCATCATTAAGAGGTTTGAAATTGACCACAAGACGAGGGGTACCTCGCTCGATTTCAGAAGCTTTGTTGACATAGAAGGTCGTGCAGCTCTAGGGAGAAGTGCTAGGCCTGATAAGCTTCTTGGTCAAGAGATCATTAATTTCTTGTTTGCAAGTTTCTAAAGGGCTTGGTTCATTTGGCTGGGTCTAGCTTTAGTAGGAATTTGATGTTCTGAGAAGTTTTTGACATAGGGAAGAGAGACCATATGCTTCTTCCGATGCCAAAAGGCATCATGAACCTTAGAACAAATGTTGAGTTCAAATTTTGAACGAAGCTGGTTAATTTGTTTTATAGTTTTGGGGTGATTTATCTGTTCAGTAACCCTTTGATGGGCAAGTTCAGTTTGGAGAAAGGCTAATTGTTTGGCTTTAGTGGTAATATGATTAATGGAAGTTTGAGCTTATAAAAATGGAAAAATAATTTTTTGGCCTTGAAACTTTGTTGTTATGGAATCTTAGGTGATTTTTAAGGGTTTGATCATTTCAAGGAAGGGTTGACCAAAGATCAGAGACTGATCGAGATCTTTGGCCAGAATAAAAGTTTGTGGGAGACAGAAATCATTATTACAGATGAACATTTGATAATTTATATTGAACAATTAACCCGGATCCATTTGCAGTAGTTAGTCTATGGGTTGTTTGTTCATAATACTGGGTTAGAATAATACCTTCGTTGTTACAGTTGAGCTGTGCTCCAGAATCAACAAGGGCAATGGTGGATAATTTGAATGAGGCACTAACCACAAGTGTGATGTGGATGTACCAATTTGAGGCAGTAATGGCACTAACAAATCCTGGGTGAGAAGTATTATTTGCAAAGGGATTTATCAGTGGTTCGCTTGGAGTAGGTTCATTATTTGGGGAAGGAGTTTATTGATTTGAATGTCGGGTAAGAAGGGCCAGTTGTTGTTTGATGGTTTTGATTTTGTGCTGCATGGTTGCAGTAGTAGTTTCGAGGATCTTGATTCTGGACGATTGGTCTGGGGCTAAAGGTTTTGGGATTTTATCAAACTTTTGAAGTATTTTTTGTAAGTTGTAAGGTTGAGGAGAAGACTGGGTAGTAAGGCTTTGTTTGAGGATTTTGTGCTATATGGTTGCAGTAGTAGTTTCGAGGATTTTGTAATGCTTGGTTTGTTGATTTGAATGTCGGGTAAGAAGGGCCAGTTGTTGTTTTGATGGTTTTGATTTTGTGCTGCATGGTTGCAGTAGTAGTTTCGAGGATCTTGATTCTGGACGATTGGTCTGGGGCTAAAGGTTTTGGGATTTTATCAAACTTTTGAAGTATTTTTTGTAAGTTGTAAGGTTGAGGAGAAGACTAGGTAGTAAGGCTCTGTTTGAGGCGTTCAAGGCATGCCTTCTTTTGTTCTTGATCAGTTAAATTATCGATATATTCAAAAATGTTTGATTGGGGAGAATTTTTGAGCATACGAATTGATTTGGGAGCAGATTCTTCACAGCTTAAACCAATAATGCAAGAATCACAGGCACAGGCCTGGAATTTGCTATTGTTCGAGCTGGAATCGGAATGCTCTGGGACATGGACATGATTTAATTTGAAATTTGGTTCATCAGAAGATGAAGAGGAAGAGGTTTCTTGAAAGCGGACTAAAATTTGAGCTTTATCATTTTCAGAAATTTTTAAGAAATTAATTCTTTTTGATACTCGACAGTATTTGGCGATGTGGCCAAGTTTACCACATCGGAAACAACTTGGAGAAGTTTGGGTAGGTTTGGAATTTTGAGGTGTCTTAAAAGGCTTCTTATATTTCTTATATTTTGAAGATTGCTTGTAAAACTCAGGGGTAGCGAAGGATTTGCGAGAAACGTATTTTTGAGTTTTATAAAAATGACGAGATGATTTGTGCTTATGTGTTGCTAGGGGTTTAAAAGGAGCAAACCCGAATTGTTCACAAAATCCTCCTAATTCACGTTTATAAAATTTGTTTTCTTTGTTGATTTTTTTTCTTAATCTAATATCAGTACACAAGGCTAAGCCTTCTTATGAATTAGATTAATAATTTGTCCATAGGTCGTTTGATCATAGGGAATAATCCCATTGTTTTCTTTGCGTAGGTGTTGTTTGATTTTCTCAGAAAATAGGGTTGGAAGACCTGTAAGGAATTTATCTTTCTAATAGGGAAGGTTTGCATCAGGACGGGTTAGGATTTTGGTCAAGAAGGTATCTTTATACCATTTGAAGTCGTGTAATTTCTTACACCTAAGATTTGACAATTGTCCTGCAGTGCGGTATTTGAGACGGGAAGGATTGCCTAAAAAAAAATTTGCTATGCTGAAAATAAGGGTATTGAAAGCATCTTCAATAGGTTCTCCCTCAGCATCAAGAAGGGGTGTCTCTTCTGGAGAAGCTTGAACTGCAGTTAAAATTTCAGTCTTTTGATTATCAGTTAGGACATAATCCCACTAACCTTTGAGCTGGCCAGTAAAGCCAGAAATGAGCAAGGTTACTACAGCGCTATTAGTCATATTTTTTATATGGTGGGCATTGCTAACAATGGTCATTTCTTGCAGTTTGTTTATGAGATTATGCTCAGACAAACCATCTATGTTCCATTCATAGATGATCCAACTCTGATAGGAGGCCTAAGGGGCCGTTCCTCGGGCTTTGATTTGAAGGTCTGGAAAAACAGGATGATGGTTCGAACTTTGACCGATTTGGCTAATCTGGGGAACAACAGAACACTCTATGTCAGAACTGGACGAAGAGTTAGAGGAAGAATACCCACCGATGTGGAGGATAGCCGAGCCTGCAGTGGAACGATTTGGGGTACGAGTATCGGGCACTGTTAAAGAGGCGAGACGTTGGTTAATTTGATTAAGAAGAGTTTTGTTTAATTCATTAGTTTGTCTTTGTGGTATAACATATGGTTTGAAGAGGGGAATAGAAGGAGGTATAGGAGCTGGTGTCATAGAGGACACCGGAGTTGGTTGGACATGGCACTCAACTCGGGTGAGTTGGTTGCCAATGGTTTGAAGGCACAAATTTGTAAAATTTGGTTGTTCAATTAATTTTTTATTTTGTAAGTTTGTTTGTTCAACAACTTTGAATGGAGAGGCAATTATCTCAGTGTCTTTTATGGTGTGTTTGATGCTTTCCATTGGGGGATGGATAGCAGAAGTAGTTGGACCAGTTCTGAGAGTCCAAGATTTGTGGGTAGTAGTTTGAGTGGAAATTTGATTATGCCAAGGGTAATTGATGTTATTATCTAGAGCATAAATGTCAAAATAAGTGAAGAAAAATACATTTGTTTTGAGTTGGGTCATAAAATTATACCAATTTGTTCTAATTTGGGCTTGTTGTTCAAAATTAAATGTGGAGAAGAACCAGTCACGTTTTTGTTTGTTCTTCCAATGTTCAAAATCTTGATGAAGAAAAGGTTTGTCAATTTGATATTCTTCATTATTTTGGATCATCAGTAAGGATGGATCAATATGTGGGGGATCCATTTCGAAAGGTGTTGGATACTGGGGTTGATTTGTTTCAGGTGGAGTTTGTGTGGTCTCAGGCACAGAGGAAGAAGCCTCATATGTGCCATGAATGATATGGTGGTCGAAATTAAGGCCGGAAAGGTTTGAGGGAGGTCTCGGGGGAGACTCAAGAAAGTAATTTGAGGAGGTTGAAGCATTAGAGCAAGACCTACGGGAATTTTGGTAAACTGGGGAATTTAGCTATCTGTTAAACCGGAGGATAACCAGACGATTAATTGTTTGGGAAATGGACTGGATGTTGTATGGGAAATTTGAGGTTGAGGAGCAGTCGTTTTCAGCTGCCACTCGGCAGGGAAAGAAATCTTTCCATTGGACAACCTTTGGATAGATGGTTTGGCCTTGGATACAGTCTGTCTCAAGGTACATGGTAGAACCTTTAGGGGATCTACGAAGGGACCTAGGTTTGATAGTCTTCATGGATTTGTACCGAATGCGATGGATGATGGCAATCGGAACAGATCCATGCATCATTTTGTATCCATGGGTTTTGAGGGAATGAGGAATATTTGGGTCATGGAGGGCTATAGACATGTCAGGGTAGACATTAAAGTGGACCGGACCATGACAGAGGCTGGTTTCAAGGGCTCCATGAAGGGAGTCATTGAAATCAATGAATCTTTGGTCATGAAGGGCTAATAATAGGGAGGTGTTAAGGCCTTCGCGGTGTAGGGGTTTGATGGCCATTTGAACGAGGCCGATATGAATATAATTAAAATTTTGAGTTTTAAGGGTTTGAAGAGCTCGAGGGTCAAAGAGGGTGAGCTCTTGATTATTTTCAGTGAAATTAATAGTTTGTTCAACTGTTTTGATGGTTTCCTAGTGGGTATGCCAATCTTGTTTGTAGATTTCTTTGTCTGAAATTTTGAGAATTGCCCAATTTTGAAGTCTTTGATCTACGTCTAAAATTTGTTCATCATAATTGAGCACATTAAAACTTATGCTCGCCTCACTAGTCGATCTCATCGACATGGAGTGGGATAGATGACTTATGGTGGCAGAGTCTTAAACTTTGGGTAACAACCTAGATCTAGTCATGCGAGGGGGTATCATCAACATAAGTTGGGCACAAACGTGGTCTTACACTCTTCTGCCACTCCTCCCAACAGTCCAAATACACATACACCAACGCAAAACAAGAAATAAAACGATTACATAAAGAAAAGAAAACAGTAAAAACCAATAAAAACTGAATATCACCACCAACCTGGGACCTGTGGGTTATGGGTCCACCACGCTTCCTTCTATTCTAGAGGAAGCGAGAACCAGGATAGGTGCAATACCGTACTTAGATCTAATATTTGTTCAGAATTAAATGAACATAAACTGTTTGCTATTACCAAAATCCAGAGAAATAGGGTTCTTCTGGTTCCGTATGGTAATGACAGAGCTTAAACTCAAAAGAGTTTGTCTTGCAAACAATAGAAAGATAAACAAAATAAAGAAATAAATTGTACAGAAATAAATAAATATAGCTGCTTTTACCGGATCTATGTTTCACAGTCGAGAGGTGCTACTGTAGGCTTCTCTGTGAAGATAGAACCAGAAGTAGGCTTTGTTAATGCAAGAAAATAATGAAGTAATGCAAGAAATAAAATTTTGAAAGTAAACTTTGATATTACTAAGGAGATATTTGGTTTTACAACGTTAGGGTTGGAGGATTTGAGAAGAGAAGGGAACTTTGGGGCTTGGAAGGAGTCTTTGAGTTGCGGATGGTGATAACCTTTGAGAGGGCGGTTGGAGCTTTGAGGGATGATGGTCGGAACCTTTGAGGGTGACCGGTGGTGCTCGGTGAAGACTGGTGGAGCTTTGCTTGAAGGGGCTTTGAGGACTTGGAGACTTGAGAGGCTGGGATGGTTTCTTCTCAGAGTGATTTCTAGCATTACTTCATTATTTTCTTGCATTATCAAAGCCTGCTTCTAAATCTGTCTTCACAGATAAGCCTACAGTAGTGCCTCTCGACTGTGAAAAATAGATCTGGTAAAAGTGGTTCTATTTATTTTCTGTTTGTATTATTTATTTTCTTTCTGCTTGCCTTTTTTCTCTGTTTGCAAGACAAACTCTTATGAGTTTAAGCTTTGTCATTATCATACGGAACCAGAAGAACCCTATTTCTCTAGATTTTGATAATAGCAAACAGTGTGATTGTTCATCTTTGGTTTTACAAGGTTTGGGTTGGAGGATTTGAGAAGAGAAGGGAACTTTGGGGCTTCGAAGGAGTCTTTAAGTTGCTGATGGTGCTAACCTTTGAGAGGGCGGTCTGAGCTTTGAGGGATGTGAGTAATCATTGAGTACATTAGAACTTGTGCTCGCCTCACTAGCCGATCTCATTGACATGGAGCGGGATAGACGACTCAAATTCTATCCCTGACTTTTGATATTCGATTTTTATTGGTTTTTTCTGTTTTCTTTTCTTTGAGTAATCATTTTATTTCTTGTTTTTGCGACGGTGTATGTGTCTTTGGACTGTTGGGAGGAGTGGCAGAAGAGTGTAAGACCACGTTTGTTCCCAACTTGTATTGATGATACCCCTTCGCATGACTAGATCTAGGTTGTTACCCAAAGTTTAGGACTTTGCCGCCATGAGTTGTCTATCCCGCTCCATGTCGATGAGATCGACTAATGAGGCGAGCACAAGTTCTAATGTGCTTAATTATGATGAACAAATTTCAGACGTAGACCAAAGACTTCAAAATTGGACCATTCCCAAAATTTCAGACAAAGAAATTTACAAACAAGATTGGCATACCCACTGAGAAACCATCAAAATAGTCAAGCAAACAATCAATATTACTGAAAATACCCAAGAGCTCACCCTCTTTGACCCTCGAGCTCTTCAAACCCTTAAAACTCAAAATGTTAATTATGTTCAACCTTTGGATATTTCCTCTATCGAAAGGTTGTTCAGTGGAAACACATTTCTTTCCCAGCTGAGTGGCAACTGCAAACGACTGCCCCTCAACCTCAAATTTCCCATACCAACATCCAGTCCATTTCCCAAACAATTAATGGTCTGGTTACCCTCTGGTTTAACAGATAGCTAAATTCCCTAGTTTACCAAACTTCCCGTAGGTCTTGCTCCAATGCTTTGACCTCCACAAATTACTTTCCTGAGTCTCCCCCGAGACCTCCCTCAAACCTTTTCGGCCTTAATTTCCGCCACCATGTCATTCCGAAATGGTCCCCCACGTACTGAGGATGAAGTCTCATAACTACCATGGACAACATTTTAGCCGGAATGGAGGCTGGACAGATTAGGAGCAGGAGTCCTTGGGGGAGATTCCATAGGAAAGTAAACTGCAAAAACCAATAAAAACCGAATATCACCATCAACCTGGCTCTGATACCATATGGAGAAAGCGAGAACCAGGATAGGTGCCTAGTTTTGGGATCGTGAGACCCGCAAAAATGCACTAGACGTACCACTCGAATCCTTTTATCTAGAAGCATAGACCGGAGGGATTCTGACGCAAAGGCTTTTTGTTTGTGTTTCCCG
This sequence comes from Macadamia integrifolia, assembly GCF_013358625.1. NCBI lineage: Eukaryota > Viridiplantae > Streptophyta > Magnoliopsida > Proteales > Proteaceae > Macadamia > Macadamia integrifolia. The sequence goes on along the minus strand of NC_056561.1, from coordinate 41,119,358 downwards.
ATTCCCATTGCTAGGAAAGCATACTGGTCCTGGGCGTTATGGAATGTTCGAAAGAGGTATCCACCTTCCAGGAAACCAACGGTTCCTCCCCTCGTGGGGGAAAATCGGGGTTCCCTTCTCTTCTCAGATCCTCCAACCTAGTTCCAAAGGTTGTTCAGTGTCTCAACCTCCTCAAACTACTTTCCTATGGAATCTTCCCCAAGAACTCCTACTCCTAATCTGTCCGGCCTCCATTCCGGCCAAAATGTTGTCCATGGTACTTATGAGACTTCATCCTCTGTACCTGAGACTAACTAACCCCAATCTCCAATTCCATCTGAAATGACACCTCCACAAAATACTATTGATCCTTCCGTTCTTGTGATTCAAACCAATGAAGATTATCAAATTGACAAACCCTTGCTAAGAGAAGATTTTGAATCACCAAAAAATAAAGCAAAACGTGATTGGTTCTTCGTCAACTTTAATCTCGAACAACAAGCTCAAATCCGAACAAATTGGTATGAATTCATGACTTGGCTAAAAACAAATGTATTTTTCTTTGTTTATTTTGACATTTATACCCAGGACAACAACATAGACTATCCCTGGCATAACCAAATTTCCACTCAAACTGCCACACACAAATCTTTGACCCTCAGTACAAGTCCAACAACTTCTGCTATCCATCCCTCAATAGATAGCATTAAGTACAATGTAAAAAACACTAAAATCATTGCATCCACTTTCAAAGCGGTCGAGCAAGCCGACCAACCAAATAGAAAATTAATTGAACAGGCAAATTTCACAAATCTGTGTCTTTAGACCTTAGGTGACCAACTCACTCGAGTTGAGTGCCTTGTTCAACCAACCCCGATGTCCTCTATGACACCAGCTCCTATACCTCCTTCTATTCCCCTCTTCAAACCATATGTTATACCACAAAGACAAACTAATTAATTAAACAAAACTCTTCTTAATCAAATTAACCAACGTCTCGCCTCTTTAATAGTGCCTGAGACTCTTGCCCCAAATCGTTCCACTGTAGGCTCGGTTATCCACCACATAGGTGGGTATTCTTCCTTTGACTCTTTGTCCAGTTCTGACATAGAGTCTTCTCCTGTTCCCCAAATCAGTCAAATCGGTCAAAGTTCAACCCATCATCCTATTTTTCCAGACCTTCAAATCGAAGCCCGAGGAACGGCCCCTCAGGCCTCCTATCAGAGTGGGATCATCTATGAATGGAACATAGATGGTTTGTTTGAGCATAATCTCATGAAAAAACTACAAGAAATGACCATAGTTAACAACGCCCACCATATAAAAAATATGGCTAATAGCGTTGTAGCTACCTTGCTCATTTTCGGCTTTACTAGCTAGCTCAAAGGTTGGTGGGATTATGTCCTGACTGATAATCAAAAGAATGAAATTTTAACTGCAGTTCAAACTTCTCCTGAAGGAACACCCCTTCTTGACGCTGAGGGAGAACCTATTGAAGATGCTGTCAATATCCTTATTTTCAGCATAGTAAATAGTTCTTAGGCAATCCTACCCGTTTCAAAGACTGCACAACAGAACAATTGTCAAATCTTAGATGTAAAAAATTTCACAACTTCAAATGGTACAAAGATACTTTCTTAACCAAAGTCCTTACCTGACCAGATGCCAACCTTCCCTGTTGGAAAGAAAAAATTTCTTACTGGTCTTCCAACCCTTTTTTCTGAAAAAATCAAACAACTCCTTTGCAAAGAAAACGATGGGATTATTCCCTATGACCAAATGACTTATAGCCAAATAATTAATTTAATTCATGAAGAAGGTTTAGCCTTGTGCATTAATATCAGACTACGCAAACAGATTGGTAAAGAAAACAAATTCTACAAACGAGAATTAGGAGGATTCAGCAAACAATTTGGATTTGCTCCTCTCAAACCACTAACAAAGCATAAGATCAAATCATCCCATCATCAGACAAATCCTTCCCTACCCCTGAGTTCTACAAACAGTCTCCAAAACCCTCAAAATATAAGAAATACAAAAAACCTTTTCAAGGCTCCTCAAAATTCCAATCCCACTCAACCTTCCCAGGGTTGTTTCCGATGTGGTAAACTTTGTCACATTGCCAAATATTTCCGAGTTTCAAAACAAATTAACTCTTTACAAATTTCTAAACAAGATAAAACTCAAATTTAGCCCTCTTCCAAGACACCTCATCCTTCTCCTCTTCCAATGAACTGGTAGATCAAATAAATCATGTTCATGCCTCAAGAAGTTCAGATTCCAACACCTCCAGTGCTAATTTCATGTCTACAAATGTGATTCTTGCATCATAGGATTAAGTTGTGAAGAGTCTGCTCCTAAATCTGTTCGCATGCTTCGAACGTCCCCTCAAACAAACATTTTTGAGTATATAGATAATCTTATGGACCAAGAACAAAAAAAGGTCTGCTTAGAGCACCTTAAACATTCCCCAACCTTATAACCTTCAAAAGATATTTCAAAATTTTGATAAGGCCCCAGGGCCCTCTGTCCCTGACCATTCTTCTCGAATAAAAACTCTTGAAACCACTACTGCAACTTTGCAATATAAAATTAAAACTATTAAACAACAATTGTCCCTTCTTACTCAACAATCAAATCAACAAAACCCATCCATTAACATTGATCCTACCCCAAATGAACCTTTGACAAATCCTTTTGCAACTAACAATTCCCCTTCTGAATTTGTTAATACCATTTCTAGACAAAATTGGTACATCCACATCACGCTTGTGGTTAATGCCTCTTTTAAACTATCTACCATTGCCCTTGTTGATTCAAGTGCCCAGCTCAACTGTATCAACGAAGGTCTTATTCCAACCCAGTACTATGAACGTACGACCCAACGTCTCACAATTGCAAATGGGTCCGGGTTGAATGTCCAATATAAATTATCAAATACCCATATTTGTAACAATGGTTTCTCTCCCCCAAACTTTTATCCTTGCCAAAGACCTAGATCAATCCCTGATCTTAGGCCAACCCTTCTTAGAAATTATTAAACCTTTCAAAATTACCCAAGATTCCATAACTATAAAATTTCAAGGTCAAAAAAATATTTTCCCTTTTTTACAAGCTCAAACCTCTATCCATCACATTACTAATAAATCCAAGCAATTATCCTTTCTTCAAACTGAGCTTGCTCATCAAAGGGTTACTGAACAAATAAATCACCCCAAGTCTATACAACAAGTCAAGCAACTTCATTTACAATTTGAGCTAAATATCTGCTCTGAGTCCTCGACACCTTTTGGCACCGCAAGAAACATATGGTCACTCTTCCATACATCAAGATTTTTCAGACCTTCAAATTCCCACAAAGGCTCAACCCATTCAAATAAATCAAACCCTTTTACAAACTTGCAAATAAGAAATAAATGACCTTCTGACTAAAAAGCTTATCCGGCCTAGCACCTCCCCTTGGAGCTGCACCGCCTTTTATGTTAACAAAGCTTCCAAAATTGAATGAGGAACTCTTCGTCTAGTAGTCAATTACAAACCCCTTAACGATGCCCTCTAGTGGTTACGTTATCCTATCCCAAACCCAAAAGATCTCTTACAACGTATCCACCAGGTCAAAATATTTTTAAAATTTGACATGAAATCTGGTTTCTGGCATATCCAGATCCATGAGAAAGACCGTTACAAAACTGCCTTTACAACTCCCTTTGGTTTCTATGAATGGAATGTTTTGCCATTCGGCCTAAAAAATGCTCCTAGTGAATTCTAAAAAATTATGAACGACATCTTTAATCCCCACGGACAATTTACAATTGTTTATATTGATAACGTTCTGGTTTTTTTGGATTCTGTAGAATCGCATTTCAAACACCTCCGGATATTTTATCAAGTAATCAAGACTAATGGACTTGTCCTTTCAAAATGGAAAGTGGAATTTTTTTCTAACAAAAATCCATTTTCTTGGACACTTGATTGAAAAGGGTACCATCACCCCCATCGATCGTGCCATCCCCTTTGCTGACAAATTTCTTGACCAAATTCTAGATAAAACCCAACTATAAAGGTTTTTGGGAAGCTTAAATTATGTTCGAGATTTTCTTTCCCAATTAAGAAAAATTGTCGAACCTTTATACCTTCGGCTAAAAAAGAACCCTACCCCTTGGTCCTCTATACAAACAACTGCTGTACAAACTATAAAAAATTTGGTTAAAGAAATTCCTTCCCTTTATATCCCTAATCCTGAGGCTTTTAAAATTGTTGAAACTGATGCCTCAGATCTTGGATATGGCAGAATCTTAAAACAAAAGTTCGTTGGTGACAACAGAGAACAACTGGTCCAGTTTGTCTTTGGTATCTGGAACCCAGCTCAGAAGAACTATAGCACTATCAAAAGGAAGTTTTGTCCATAGTTCTTTGCATTCAAAAATTTTAAAATACATTATTAAACAAATCTTTTTTAGTCCATGTTGATTACAGTGCCGCCAAATTTGTTTTACAAAACGATGTTTCAAATCTTGCTTCAAAGCAAATTTTTGTAAGGTGGCAAGCCCTCCTTTCCATTTTTGAATTTCAAAATGAATATATTAAAGGAGAATCAAATTCTGTCCCTGACTTCCTTACTCGTAAATTCCTACAAGGCAAGAACCAAAAAATTAACCTCCTCAAAATGGCTCCTCCCAAAGAGTCAACTGCTTCAAACTCCCTAGTTCACTCCAAATCTAGCTATGATATTATTGCCCCCGCAAACCAAATTGTTACTCGTAGCCAAGCTAGCCTGGCTTTCTCCAAACCTTGCTTATTCCCATGCCGTTGTCTTATCTTTGCCCCCTACCCCAATTTAAGCCAAAAACAAAACTAGCTCCAGCCTTCAAACCACTCAAGCCACCCCCAAAGGCCAATACTTCGAAAACCTCCTCAAAGAAGATCTTTTATCATTGAAGATGTTCTTGAAAATTTTGTTGACTCTCCCCTCAAAATTTTCCAAAAGGTCTTCTTCCAAGGATGGCATTTCCATTCCCCGTCTCCCGCCAAAACCCAAGAATTCTATGAGTATATCCTCGTAGATGCCGACTCAATCAAACTCAAACTTAATTTCGACAAAAGAGACCCCACTGTGGTTACACATATAACTGTAACCATCTACAAAATTCTCAGCCTACGGGATTGAAACAACCACCCCTCACTTCAAAAAACTTTTCAAATACCTACACTCCTGCAGGGTACACCTACTATGACTATCAGGAGGCATGGTACAAAGCTTTCCTCTTCCAAAACAAAAATAACAGACATTCTTGGTTATTTTGCTTTGACTACAAATTCAACAACCAAACCCCCCTATGGTTCGCTCACTGGTGGGATCGATATAGTCCTATTATTGAGATCTTAACAAACCAACTCCAAGATGCCATCCAAATTTTCTGCCAGCACTCCCCATAGAAAACTCACCAATCTGATCTCTTGCGGTTCTTCCTCTATTGCCGCCTTGCATGGATCCTTTTTCGGGATTACAAGATCATGGAAATTCGCACCCCTGATTGGACTATCCCAGTTCTTTCTTGCCTCTTCCATGTCATGTGGTGGGATAACTGTGACACCTCATGGTGTGACAAACCTGTCCTCATCCAAAGCCTCACTAGCCTCAAACTTGTTGCTACTCTGCCTGCTTCCTTTGCAGCAAGTATCAAAAGTGAAAAGAAAGCTCTAAAAGCTCACCTCGTTGAACTCGGATCTGACTCCGATGAAGAAGATTCCAGCAGCGATGCCTATAGTATGAGATCTATCAAAGGCTCTACAGCTGCTCATGGCCATTTTAACATATCTGTCCAAGATCCTTTTGAAGATGAGCCCCCTAGCTCCAAAGCCTCCTCTTCCAGCAAAAATAAAAAAGGTGGCTTGAAGATGTTCCTCTCGAACAACCACCTCAAAATCTTCGGCCAAAAGGTAAATTGGCCTATAACGTCTGCCAGGACGGTTCTAAGCTGGCTGACTGGTGATGTCACTAACTCACCTAGTCATTTTACCACAGACAACCTCTATGAGGAAAGGTGACTCTGCTATTATCCCAAGTTAAAGGATAGTCAATCCAATACCAGGCCCATCCAAAATATGGTATACCCTCCTTGATCAAACCAGTACGAAAAATAGTGCTTTGACACGAGGAATGCCGTGGTGAGATCATAGAAGATTCCAAATCAAAGTCCAAGATCAAATGCAACTTTCGACGTAAATAGTACCTGCTATAGCAAATTCAAGTGCACAATGTCAAATGTAATTTAATTTGGTATAGTATCAAGTGAAATACAAATGTAATCCAAACCCAAATGAAATTCAAATGTACTTTGGCCTATATAAGGAGGCCTCTTCACTTGTATTAGGCACTTAGAAATTTTTAGAGCTCAAACGTCACTCTGAGAAGAAACCATCCCAGCCTCTCAAGTCTCCAAGTCCTTAAAGCCCCTTCAAGCAAAGCTCTACCAATCTTCACTAAGCACCGCCAGTCACCCTCAAAGGTTCCGACCTTCATCCCTCAAAGCTCCGACTACCCACTCAAAGGTTAGCACTATCAGCAACTCAAAGACTCCTTCCAAGCCCCAAAGGTCCCTTCTCTTCTCAAATCCTCCAATCTGAACGTTGTAAAACCAAAGATCTCCTTAGTAATATCAAAGTTTACTTTCAAAGTTTAATTTATTGCATTACTTCATTATTTTCTTGCATTATCAAAGCCTGCTTCTGGTTCTAAGAAGCCTACAGTAGTGCCTCTCGACTGTGAAAAATAGATCTGGTAAAAGCGGTTCTATTTATTTTTTGTTTGTATTATTTATTTTCGTTCTACTTACCTTTTTTCTCTGTTTGCAATACAAACTCTTCTGAGTTTAAGCTTTGTTATTACCATACAGAACCAGAAGAACCCTATTTCTCTAGATTTTGGTAATAGCAAATAGTTTATGTTCATTTAATTCTGCATAAATATTAGATCTAGGTACGATATTGCACCTATCCTAGTTCTCGCTTCCTCCATATGCTTCGAATAGCCTTTGATACCATATGGAGGAAGCGAGAACCAAGATAGGTGCAATACCTTACCTAGATCTAATATTTGTGTAGAATTAAATGAACAATCACACTGTTTAATATTACCAAAATTCAGAGAAATAGGGTTCTTCTAGTTCCGTATGGTAATGACATAGCTTAAACTCAAAAGAGTTTGTCTTGCAAACAGAAGAAAAATAAATAAAATAAAGAAATAAATTATACAAAAATAAATGTACCAAATCTATGTTTCACAGTCGAGAGGCGCTACTGTAGGCTTCTTTGTGAAGATAAAACCAGAAGCAGGCTTTGATAATGCAAGAAAATAATGAAGTAATGCAAGAAATTAAACTTTGAAAGTAAACTTTGATATTACTATGGAGATCTTTGGTTTTACAATGTTTGGGTTGGAGGATTTGAGAAGAGAAGGGAACTTTGGGGCTTGGAAGGAGCTTTTGAGTTGCTGATGGTGCTAACCTTTGAGAGGACGGTCGGAGCTTTGAGGGGTAGGAACCTTTGAGGGTGACCGACGGTGCTTGGTGAAGACTGGCGGAGCTTTGCTTGAAGGGGCTTTGAGGACTTGGACACTTGAGAGGCTGGGATGGTTTCTTCTCAGAGTGACCTTTGAGCTCTCAAAATTTCTACGTGCCTAATACAAGTGCAGAGGCCTCCTTATAGAGGCCAAAGTACATTTGAATTTCATTTGGGTTTGGATTACATTTGTATTTCATTTGATACTGTACCAAATTAAATTACATTTGACATTGTGCACTTGAATTTGCTGTAGAAGGTACTATTTACGTCGAAAGTTGCATTTTATCTTAGACTTTGATTTAGAATCTTCTATGATCTCACCATGGCATTCCAGGTGTCAAAGCACTGTTTTTCGTATTAGTTTGATCAAGGAGGGTATACCATATTTTGGATGGGCCTAGTATTGGCTTGCCTATCCTTTAACCTGGGACAGTAGCAGTACCACATTTCCTCAAAGATGTCGTCCGTGGTTAACTTACTAGGTGAGTTAGCGACATCACTAGTCGGCCAATTTAGAATTGTCTTGGCAGACGTTAAGAGCCAAATCACTGTTTAGCCGAAGATCTTGAGGTAGCTCGAGAAGACCTTTGAGCTGATCTTTTGGTTTTGCCAGAGGAGGCGACTTTGGAGCTAGGAGGCTCTTCTTCATATTGATCTTGGGCGAACTGGCCAGAGTGGCAATGGGATGCCATAGAGCCTTTAATAGAGCTCATACTGTAAGCGTCACTTATGGACTTGTCATCTTCAGAACCAGATCCGAGTTTAGCAAGGCGGGGAGCTTCCTTCTCACTTTTGATACTTGCTGCTGGAGAAGCTAGCAGGGTAGGAACAGGTTTGAGGCCAGTGAGGCTTTGGATGAGGATTGGCTTGTCACATATTGGAATATCACAGTTGTCCCACCACTTGACATGGAAGATGCGGGAGAGAACTGGGATAGTCCAGTTATGAGTTTGGATTTGTGTGATCTAGTAGTCCCAAAAGAGGATCCATGCCAGCCGGTAATGGAGAAAGAAACAGAGGAGATCAGCTTGGTGAGGCTGTTTTGGGGAATGTATGCAAAACGTTTGGCAGGCATCTTAGAGCTGATTTGGTAGAATTTCAACAGTTGGACCATATCGATCCCACCACTAGGCGAACCAAAGAGGGGTTTGGTTGGAATATTTTTAGTCAGAATGTCAGTGGCTTTTATTTTAGAAGAGAAATGCCTTGTACCATACCTCCTGGTAGTCATAGTAGGTATACCCCAAGGGGGTGTAGGTATTTGAAAAGTTTTTTGAAGTGAAGAGATGGTTGTTCTAATCCTGAAGACTAAGAATTTTGCAAATGGTTACAGTTGTGTGGGTAATCATAGAGGGTTCTCTTTTTTCAAAGTTTAATTTGAGTTTAATAGAGTCAGTATGTATGAGGATGTACTCGTAGAATTCTTGGATCTTGGCTGGAGATGGAGACTGAAAATGTCATCCTTGGAAAAATATTCTTTGAGCAATTTTGAGGGGAGAGTCAATAAAATTTTCAAGAATATCTTCAATGATAAAAAGATCTTCTATATGGGGTTTTTTGAAATATTTGCTTTTGGAGGTGGCCTGTGTGCTTTGGAGGCTAGAGCTAGGTTTATTGCTAGTTTGGATTGGGGCCATGGCTGAAGATAAGACAACGGCATGGGAATATGGAAGGTTTGGAGAAACCAGGCTAGTTTGGCTATGGGTAAAAATACCATAACTGGATTTTGAGCGGATTAAGGAATTTGAAGTAGTTGACTCCTTGGGAGGAGCCATTTTGAGGAGGTAGATCTTTTGGATTTGGCCCTGTAGGAATTCACGAGTAAGGAAGTCAGGGATAGAATTTAAGTCTCCTTTAATATATTCAATTTGAAATTAAAAAATGGAAAGGAGGGCAAGCCATCTTGCAAAAATTTGTTTTAAAGCAAGGTTTGAAACATCATTTGGGAAAACAAATTTTACAATCAACACGAACTAAAAATGGTTTGTTTAATAATGCATTTTGAAAATTTTGAATGCAAAGGACGATGGATCAAACTTCCTTTTTAATAGTGTTGTATTTCTTTTGGGCTGGGTTCCAGATGCCAGAGACATACTGAACTAATTGTTCTTTGTTAACGCCAGTAAGCTTTTGTTTGAGGATTTCACCATATTTAAGATCTAAGGCATCGGTTTCAACAATTTTAAAAGCCTCAGGATTAGGGATATAAAGGCAAGGAATTTCCTTAACCAGATTTTTGATTGTTTGAACAACCTTTGTCTGAGCAGAAGACCAAGGAGCAGGGTTCTTTTTTAGCCGAAGGTATAATGGTTCGGCTATTTTTCTTAATTGGGGAGGAAAATCTCGAACATAATTTAAACTTCCCAAAAATCATTGCAGTTGAGTTTTATCTAAAATTTGGTCGGGGAATTTGTTAGCAAAAGAAATGGCATGATCGACAGGGGTAATAGTACCTTTTTCGATCAGATGTCCAAGAAAATGGATTTTGATCAGGAAAAATTCCATTTTTCATTTTAAAAGGACAAGGCCATTAATTTTGATAATCTGGTAAAAAATTTTGAGGTGTTTGAAATATTGTTCCACTGAATCAGAAAAAACTAAAACATCATCAATATAGACAATGGTGAATTGTCCATGTGGATTGAAGATGTTGTTCATAATTTTTTGGAATTCCCTGGGAGCATTTTTTAGGCTGAATGGCATAACATTCCATTCATAAAGGCCAAAGGGGGCTGTGAAAGTAGTTTTGTAACGGTCTTTCTCTTGAATCTAGATTTGCCAGAAACCAGATTTCATGTCAAATTTTAAAAATATCTTTGCTTGGTAAATTCTTTGTAAAAGATCCTTCTGATTTGGAATGGGGTAACGGACCCATTGGAGGGCATCATTAAGAGATTTGAAATTGACCACAAGATGAGGGGTACCTCGCTCGATTTCATAAGCTTTGTTGATATAGAAGGTCGTGCAGCTCCAGGGAGAAGTGCTGGGTCTGATATGCTTCTTGGTCAAGAGATCATTAATTTCTTGTTTGCAAGTTTCTAAAAGGGCTTGGTTCGTTTGGCTAGGTCTAGCTTTATTAGGAATTTGGTGTTCTGAGAAGTTTTTGACATAGGGAAGAGAGACCATATGCCTCTTCCAATGCCAAAAGGCATCAGGAACCTCAGAACAAAGGTTGAGTTCAAATTTTGAACGAAGCTAGTTAATTTGTTTCATAGTTTTGGGGTGATTTATCTGTTCAGTAACCCTTTTATGGGTAAGTTCAGTTTGGAGAAAGGCTAATTGTTTGGCTTAGTGGTAATATGATTAATGGAAGTTTGAGCTTGTAAAAATGGAAAAATAATTTTTTGGCCTTAAAACTTTGTTGTTATGGAATCTTGGGTGATTTTTAAGCGTTTGATCTTTTCAAGGAAGGGTTGACCAAGATCAGAGACTAATCGAGATCTTTGGCCAGAATAAAAGTTTGAGGGAGACAGAAACCAGTATTACAGATGAACATTTGATAATTTATATTGAACATTCAACCCGGATCCATTTGCAATAGTTAGTCTCTGGGTTGTTCGTTCATAATACTGGGTTGGAATAATACCTTCGTTGATGCAGTTGAGCTGTGCTCCAGAATCAACAAGGGCAATGGTGGATAATTTGAATGAGGCACTAACCACAAGTGTGATGTGGATGTACCAATTTGAGGCAGTAATGGCACTAACAAATCCAAGGGAGAAGCATTATTTGCAAAGGGATTTATCAATGGTTCGTTTGGAGTAGGTTCATTATTTGGGGAAGGAGTTTGTTGATTTGAATGTCGGGTAAGAAGGGCCAGTTGTTGTTTGATGGTTTTGATTTTGTGCTGCATGGTTGCAGTAGTAGTTTCGAGGATCTTGATTCTAGACGATTGGTCTGGGGCTAAAGGTTTTGGGATTTTATCAAACTTTTGAAGTATTTTTTGTAAGTTGTAAGGTTGAGGAGAAGACTGGGTAGTAAGGCTTTGTGTGAGGTGTTCAAGGTGTTAGGATTTTTATGTGGGTTTAACTGATACCGATTGATCCATTGGGCCCAAGCAATTATAAATCCACTCTGATTAGGAAACTCCTAGCTCTTTCCATTGTGAGAGTGGAATCGGGTTTTAGGGATTCTATTATAAATAGTATACTGACGGTCCCTACAGCCATTACTTTACTTAATGCCTTATTGGTTTTGGGAGCACGGCTTTCTCACAAGAGCAAGTGCACAGAAAGAAAGGAAACCCTAGAGTAAGAGGCTGTAGAAGATCTCAGTAGAAGGACTCCACTTGCGTAGTTCATCATTGTCATCTTCATGGGAGTAATGTTTAACCACATGGGACAGAGGTTCATGATCTATGTTCATGGGACACAGGTAATTCTTTATTCCCATTTATGGTTCATGTCATGGATGTCTCATTGATTATTATAGACATGGTAAATCTATATGGTTATGTATTTTAAGATGGGATACTTTATTGTTCTTGATTTAGGGACTACACCTATGATTAATCTTTTATGATTGGTTGATGATTCTTGTATTCTAAACACTATAGGGTTATTCATATGTTTAATATAGTAAAGAATCCTCAACACAAGGCAGGCCTTCTTTTGTTCTTGATTAGTTAAATTATCAATATATTCAAAAATGTTTGATTGGGGAGAAGTTTTGAGCATACGAATTGACTTGAGTAAGAGAGAATTTTTTTTTTAATTGAAAAAAAAAAAAAAAGGGCGGCGAGTCATCGCCGGGTCACCTCGGAAACCCTACCGAGTTAACCCGGGGTGTAGTGGGTCAACTCATGACCAACTCTGTTTGACTCAATCAAAGGTTGATCGGATCGTTGACCAATTGACCCGGAATCAATATGCCTGAACCGGATTAGACCGGTTGGTTTGGGAAACTAGATTGATTTTTATCTATTTTTAGTTCTGCAACTTCAAATGGCTCGTACGGGCAAACGGCGAAGAATTTTTCACCCTAGTTTTTTGCGTTGAGTCCAGTTTTTCATGCTCTTCGTTTTGATATATTATAAGCCTAGTTTTGATCAACTTTTATGATTTGTTTTGTATAAGTTACAAGTATGGGTGGTTAATGATTCTTTATGATTTTCCTATTAATTGGAAGAAATAAAAGAAAATCAACTCATACATTACTTGCATATCAGAATATGAACTTGGTTATTCTTGGTAATGTAGTTCATGCTTTTGTTTATGAATATTTTTATTCATGCTTAAACAATCCCACTTTTAGCTACCGGAATGAATTTGTAGACTATTACAATAAGATTGGGTGGAATCCACCAAAGTGGTAAAGTTCAACTTTATTGTAATAGAATACAAATAAAAGTCTTCTTTGTTTGAAAAGACAGAGAATAATGATTGGTAGCAAAGTTGCTAATGTTCACCTAAATGTGACATTATCAAAGAAAGGTTAAAGTTAAAGTAAGTGAAAAACAGAATAGGGATTTCTCAACCTAGAAGATGCTGTCCATCCAAAGATGGCGGTACTTTTCGAAAGTTAGGAGAAGTCTCGCAGTAATTGCAGAAACTTGAGTGGATTAGTATGAAGTTCCGGTTGACACTCTTGAAGTAATTGATAATTGAGCATTGTAATGTTTATTTTGTTAACAGTTACATGCTTGTTCTTTTACATGTAAATTGATATTTAGTTCATGTTTAAATAACCCACAAATTTAAGCTGCCAAGTGTAGTTGTAAGCTATTGCAGTGGAATTGATGGAACCCATCAAAGTGATAAAATCTAAGATTACTGTAATAGGTTTACAACTCAAAGATTTTGTCTTATATTCAAAGACATAGAAAATTGTTAGCAGGAATTAGGTAATGTTTGCCCAAAGGCGACATTATCAAAGACATGCATAAATGCAAGTGTACTCTAGGTAGACCTTAACCTAGAAGTTGTTATGCATCCAAAAGTGATAGTAATTTTTGAAGTTGAAGAGCTCCCACGGTCATTGTAGTTTTTGAGTGGACTAGTGCATTCTAGACCTAAAGGTTGAGATTGTAGTTCAGTTGACACTTTGATTATGTTTAATGGTTAGTGAAGTAATGTTGGTTTTTATTGATGTTACATGCATTAATTAAATATCGAATGGATTATTCTTCCTTGAGTTGAACCATTAAGCTAATGTCTTTAAAAGTGACTTGAGAATATAGAGGCCTATATATGTCTCAAAGACCTAGTTTTCTATACTAGGAGAACCAAATCAATAGTTTGGTATTATGCTTTTAAAGCAAAGTTTTTTGCCCTAAAAGGTATTGGATAGTTGATCAATGGTAATAGGATGGATGAGGGTTTCATCACTATAACCATAAGTTATAGGTTTATTTAATGTGTTATTTTTTGTATTCCGATTATATCAATTCGGATTTGTTGGATTGGATTAGTGTCGATTTTGATCAATCCAATACCAAGTTCTTAAACACTGCCATTGTTCTCTGAAAACCTATTTATGAACATTAATTGATAAATGTTTGGTTTCTTTTGTTTTTGGGCATATGTGAACAAGTTTATATGTATGTCACATTTAACGAATTGTGTTCTCCAATAAATGGATTAATTTATGACTGGTCGAATCAAGTGGGAGAATAAAAGTATGGATCTTAAGCTATTTTATATGGCTCGACCAGTGGGAGAATAAATTCGGTATACTAGGTTGCTAGTGGGAGGATGTTACTAGTAGAAGGTTAGTATACTAGATTGCTAGTGGGAGAATAAATTCAGTGTTCTATATTGTTTTTCATGCAAAAGAATTATTTGGAGTTTTGCATTGATTTATTATTATCATGATATTGAATAATGATTTATGACTGAAATATATAGTAAATTCATATTCATGTCATTTTGTACTTGAATGTTTTGTTTGAAACACCCTATGATGGATAAATATATTAGAATTAAACTGGGTGTAAGATTCCGCACATTTTATGCTGCACAGTATATTTCTATGAAGCTATGAAAGGATTTGATGAAATCCACCAAAGTGGCACATCCTATTATTTCATAGTTTTTCCAAGCGCAGCAAAGTTGGTGACATTTGCCCAAAGGTGATGTCACCCAAGTTAAAGAAAATACATGTATGGAAAGGACTATAACTTAGAGGTTTCTAAATCCACATGTGATAAAAGTAATTGTATTTTCACAGTAAATTTGGATTTACAAGAAGACCAGTACATTCTTAGCCCAAAGGATAGGAATGTAGTTACGGTTGTGACTCTTGTGTGCTTTATCTGCTAGATGTACATTTATTGTGTAGTTTATCTACTAGGTGTACATATTAAATTTTCTAGCCCGGTTATTTGGTGTGTATGATTCATACCTGAGATTCTTAGGGTTACTTGATCTGGTTTTAGCTCTCAGTGAACCCAAACAGGTGTTGTTGCTAAACAAAACACAACTGAAGGGAAATAGGAACAATTTTATTGCCGTATTAAGTTTATAATGACTTTGGAGTAATTTTGAATTGATTTTATCTTAAATTATGTTCTCTGAATTATTTATGTACATTTATGCTTCATTTGTTTGTGTTGTCTCTGATTGTGTAAGAAACACATTAAAGCATACACTTCTGTACATATATTCATCTCTAATGTGAAAAACATGAAAGGAATGAGTGAAACCCACCAAAGTGGTACATTCAGTTCAATTGTGTGTTTCCCAAGGTAAATGTGACATTTGCCCAAAGGTGATGTCATCCAAGTTTATCGACAAAGTACTCAAGAGCCATATTTTCTGACATTGGTGTTATTGAGGTTTTTGACATGCTTGGTCAGTGGGAGTTTTATGATCTCATTTAACCAAAGATATCATGGTGGTAAAAGTCAAAGTTTAAAGGCTGTGCTTGTTAAGATTTATTGGCAGTGCTTAGCCAAGGTAATTGACGATATTTTGTCAGAATTTGTGATGTATGGTAGTATTTAGCCTATGTCCAAAGAAGTGGTGGTTTACCACAGGCGGTTTGCCAAAGTTTGTGACTTATGGTGGTATTTAACCTAAATACATGGAAGTGGCAGTTAGCCATAGGCGGTATGCCAAAGTAAGATATTAATTCAAGAAAAGGGCAGTTTGCCAAGTGTTGATTAATATCAAAGTTTTCTACCTGTGAGGTTTTCAAGGTAGGCTGATCTTTAGATCAAGAAATGACCTATAAGGAAATGTATGTTTCATGTGATCACAGGTATGATATCAACTCTTTATATATATATATATATGTTTCCAGGCGATTTGGATAATTATATGCCGTATATTGAGGTGTATTTTCTACTATTGTTCAACAGTAGAGATTATTGATTGGATCAAAGTTTGTTTGAGTGGTGTTCAGTCTTGGGATTATTTGGCCAGGAGTCAATAGAAAGACATCAGTATCAGTGTAGCCCAAGTGGGAGATTGTTAGGATTTTTATGTGGGCTTAACTGATACCGATTGATCCATTGGACCCAAGCAATTATAGATCCACTCTGATTAGGAAACTCCTAGCTCTTTCCATTGTGAGAGTGGAATAGGGTTTTAGGGATTCTATTATAAATAGAATACTGACGGTCCCTGTAGCCATTACTTTACCTAATGCCTTATTGGTTTTGGGAGCACGGCTTTCTCACAAGAGCAAGTGCACAGAAAGAAAGGAAACCCTGGAGTAAGAGGCTGCAGAAGATCTCAGTAGAAGGACTCCACTTGCGTAGTTCGTCATTGTCATCTTCATGGGAGTAATGTTTAACCACATGGGACAGAGGTTCATGATCTATGTTCATGGGATACAGGTACTTCTTTATTCCCATTTATGGTTCATGTCATGGTTGTCCCATTGATTATTATAGATATGGTAAATCTATATGGTTTTGTATTTTAAGATGGGATACTTTATTGTTCTTGGTTTAGGGACTACACCTATGATTAATCTTTTATGATTGGTTGATGATTCTTGTATTCTAAACACTATAGGGTTATTCATATATTTAATATGGTAAAAGAATCCCCAACAAATACATTTGAAGATGAATATTTTTATGCTGACTCCAATCTCATTGATGCCGAAATACAAACTCAAGATTCCACTATTGTCCTACTAACTTGTGTTTGTGGAGAACCCAATAGAACAAAGCAGTGTGAAGTTTGGAATAGGATTCGATCCATCACTGTGAATAGAAGGGAGAAATGGTTGTGTATGGGAGATTTCAACTCATCTTTTCTCATGAAAAAATGGGTGGAAATAAGACTAGAGACAGAGACCTTCAATCCTTCAAGATCTGATAAATGACTATGCATTTCTAATGGACCTACCTACACGTGAAATAACAAGAGGAAAGGGTCATCTAATATATGAATCAGGTTAGACATGGCTTTCGCTAATCATGCTTGGCTTGACCATTTCAATGACTACAGTTTTTGTGTGCCCTATAGTTGGTTCAAGCCACCGTCCATTGTTGGTAGATATTGAAGGGGGCACTACTCTTAGTCCTCAGCATTTTCGCTTTGAGGCAATGCGGATTCGGCATCATATATGATTGTAAAAATGCAGCTTAGATGGTATGGTCTTGGAGAGATTGAAGTTATACCTATTATAACCTCTATGCAAAACATAGCAACTGCAGATCGGTCTTTAAGAAGTGAAATGTGGAAATTTCTGGCAATCTGCAATTAGATATAAAATCTTAAAGTTGAGTTGGATTATTTTATGGGTATCCCTACTTCTTCTTTCTCATAGGATCGAATGAACGAGATTTCCTCTAAAATAGCTGAGGAGTTTCTCAAAGAAGAGGATTTCTGGAAACAAAAATAACTCATTCAATGGCATGTCCCCGAAGCTTACAACTGCAATGAATTATGTTCTACGCAAATGTCCAAGTTTTGAGGAGATGAAGAAAACATTATTTGCTATGAAATGAGTAAGTCCCCAGGTTTGATGGCCTTCCCCCATTATTTTTCCAACGTTTTTGGGACCTCACTCATGTGGATTTATTTGGTTTTGTCACATAATTCTTTCGGACATGGTCTTTCCCTTCTGGATTTAATATAATACTATATGTTTGATTTCAAAGAAGAACAATGTAGCAATAGTGGAAGACTTCAGGCAGATTAGCCTCTGTGAAATAGCCTAAAAAATTATATCCAAGATCATAGCTATGTATTTCAAGGAGATTATTCCCAATATTATTGACCCGCCTCAATTTATTTTCATCCATGTTAGAGAAATTTTAGATAATTTTCCTTACTCATGAGATGTATTATTATATAAGAGAAAAGAAGGAAAAAAAGCTTTTTGGCCTTGAAATTGGACATAAAAACAGTCTACAATAGGTTCGAATGGACTTTATAGAACATATGTTGCTTTGTCTAGGCTTTCATGATTTTTGGGTTCAAATGGTGATGGTGGGGATTATAGCAGTCCAGCTTCAGATTATTAATCAATGGCTCTATTTCTGGTTCCATCATCCCATCCCGGTGAATTTGCCAGGGAGATCCTTTATCTCCGACTATCTTCTCTTTATGCTCTCAAGCGCCATGTGTTACACCTATGCCCAAAACCCTAGGCTAAGTTCAAATTTTGGACACAAGTGATGACCACTGGTAACTTGAGGATTTTCTGGCTCACTGCATGAAAGAGTTATAAATTCCTGAAAAAGTCAATGTAAGTCTCCTGCCCTTGAGGAAATTCACCTAAACCCCAGTAGTTTAATACACGGGGATATGGTTCATACACTTATAGAGGCCCTAGAATCCCTCAGTGCAGTAAGGTGAAGTTGTCCCAACTATGTTGGGGACAATTGACCCACATCGGTAGGAGTATTATGACAAAATAAGTTATTTGGTCGTGAGGCTTGGGTCTATGCATCTGTGCATCTCATACCACCTCCAATTGATGGGTACAACTTACAAATGGATATATTAATATGTTAGATTACCCCAAGGTGGGTCCACTAGTGTCAATTGGGTAATTAACCGAATAATGGGAGAAAACTCATTTATTTCCTAAATAGGTCTCAGTGGACTTGAGTTGTCATATAAAGATTTACAAGCAAAACCCATTTATTTTCTAAACAAGCCTCAATAAAATTAAGTTACCGTATAAAGAATTATTAAAAACTCAATATTTTCCCAAACAAGCCTTAGTGAACTTAAGTTTCTATATAAGGAGCTATTAGCTCATTTGTTTCGCAATTTCTAAAGGCAAGAGGGGAAGAAATAAGAAGAAGGAAAGAAGCAAGGGAGAAGAAGGAGGTTGGAGGTTGGAGGTTGGAGCAAGGGAGGAGATCACCTCCACTTACCTTCACATTAAGGTGAGTTAAACTCTCTTCCTCTACCTTTCATGTATATTTGCTCTCTCTCTCTCTCTCTCTCTCTCTCTCTCTCTCTCTCTTTCTCTCTCCACCGAAGCTAATTGGGAACCCTAACCGAAATCCCCATCTCCTGCCGACTTGATTTACAAATTAAAGTGGAGATTTTGTGTACGAAACCTAATCTAACTAATTGAGCTACTCACATTTGAGTGTAGAGACCCAATGTGATACCCTACTTTCTAAACCTGGTTTGATTACCCGATTTGTTTGGTTTGGCCTTGCAGGACCTGAACCCAAGTGAGCCAAGGTGAGTACCTTATGGAACATGATGGCAAGAGTAACCCTGAACTCAGGTTGGCCAGATGAGTTGGAGTCAGTGCCTAATGAAGTCCTTGTGCCCAAACTGTACACTTGCACGTATCACCGGGCTATATAAGCACAATAAAGGTACATAGCTGTATTTTATGTTAAATATGCATGTTAATCAATTTTTGAGAGTGAAATACGTATCGGGGCCGAGCCTTATTGAAAATCCCAATGTTTTGGCTAAGTTATGGCAAATTGGTGGTGGTCATATGTGGGTCGGACCTACTAGTGTGACCTACCACTCTGGTCATTAGATATTTTGACCCAAGTATAAATAGCATTTATTATTTTCTTTACCCTCATTTATTGTTTTACAAAGTGGGTGAGAAAAGTAAAGAAGAGAGAGAAACGAAGAGAGAGAAGGGAAAAGGAAGGAAGAAATGAGGAAGAAGATGATCATTGCACATTGTCGAGGGTCAGATCCTTTGAATCTGACACCGGATTAGTGACCCTCATCTCGAAATCTACAATTTGAGGTGAGTTTATATTTCTTAAACCCTCATGAAACCCTAAGTGAAATCCTATGATTTGGGTAGGAATCCTTTAGATCTTGTTAATCCCTCTTGAGAATGTGAATCTAAGGTTTAATAAAGGACCTACATATTGTTTATGAAGGTTTTAGGGAAGAAATTGTAAGATTTGAAAAGCATTTGTTGATCTATTAAGCGAGAGAGAAAATTTGAGGTGCTCTTGAGCAAAGAGGTAAAACTCAAGTTTGAAACTTTGAATCGATCCTAGATCTATTTTGAAATCATGATGTGGGACTTTAAATTTGTGAAAAATGTGGTCGAATCGACCTGTGGTGGTTTTCCCAAGGTGGGATGGAGACGGGAAGTAAACAGCAGAATCCTGATTCCAATTGGTGGGTGCCTAGAAGTGGATGGACCCACCAATCCAAGCCCGCCTGTTTAGGCAGAGCCCCTAGATAGAGTGGCGAGCAAGGACCGGAAGCACCTGGCCCGCCGCTCCTAGCCCAACCGTCCAAGCATAATCCCTAAGTTGAGCGACAAGCAAGGACTGGTGGGTACCTTACCCGTCGATTGACCTACCACTCTGACCCATCGGGTCTCGAGTCCCCCGACTGGACCCAAATTTGGCGAGTAACCTTCTTTAGTGATTTTAAACATGTTAGGATCATCATACCTCATTGGTTATAAGCTTAAAGTGGCGATATACTAAACTTGACCTCTTTTATGATAGGTTGTACTAAAAACTCGTGTCATTGCATACCGGATTTTTCTCGTACCAAGGGTGATTATTGTACATAATTAGATAAGAGGGAAGAGGGCATTGACTTTATTTTTGGAGTGTTTTTGCATCATTCCATTATTGTTGTAGACTAGCCATGTCATCATTTTATTACTGTGTGTAGGCTAGTCATTCATGAATGCCATTTGCATGCACTGATGATGAACATATTTATGTGTGAAATCTAGGGTTGAAGCATGCATTTTACATATTTAAAATGGAGCTACCTTAGGTTTTACTCTCTTTTTGTAGATTTTATATTTTCAAGACCTTAAGGACTATCAGGTACTACATTTCCAATTTTACATGTAAAGAGATCTTGTTTCTTTTCATGGTTGTGAAGAAGACGAAATTTTGAGCAATATGGACGTGTTCAATTAAAAGTACACATTCGTTTGGTCAACCTTACAAGTGATTAATCTTTTCAAGCCAGAAAAAGAATAATGGATCAGAACTGAACCGAGATACAGAACCAGCCCATCTACAGTTGTTCCAGAGGTACAAGGAATATTCTAAATGCCAACAAGGATTGATGGACCATACGATTAAGTGATTGAAGATTCATTTTTGATAACAACAACTACCTAGCGTAGTTGGTGAGTTGTGATGTACAAAATCACTTCCTTATTAGGAGGTCTCAAGTTCAAACCGCTTGACTACCATTTTTTGTAGATTTTTTTTAAAGATTTTCTCTCTCCTACTCATCACTTAAAGCAAGGAGGGAGGTCGGCCAAGCGGGTTGTGCGCAAGTTGAAGAGAAAAAATATGAAAGAAAAGGAAAAGACAAGGGCATGGATGTAATGGCCAAGAGGGTTGTGCGCAAGTTGAAGAGAAAAAATAGGAAAGAAAAAGATAAAGAAAAAAAGAAAAGAAAATATTTTCTATGAAAATAGAATATTGTCTAAATCCAAGTAAGAAAAATTGGCCAAGGGGGGTTTCTTGTGCAAGAAGAGAGAAAAATAGAGAAAAAATAGGAAAAAAATGCAAGAAAAATCGTGGGAGATTCTCTCTCCACACGTTTTCTCTCTTTCTCTCTTCTCTCTCCTCCACCTCATCAACAAGATTAAAAAAAAATCATTTTTTTAGAAGCTAAAATCGTTAGCTTCCCTCCTCCATTTTCTATATAATAGAATCAACACAAGGGGAGGAGACACTTTATTCTTCTTCTAGTTTTTTTTTTTTAGTTGCTCTCTCTCTCCCTCTCTCCCTCTCTCCCTCTCTCTCTCTCTTTTGTTTTAGTTCTTCTTTGTTTTTGCTTTAATCATTTTTGTAATAGCTTTTTATTTCAATTAATACAAGCACTTTTTTATTTTTATTCAACCTTTTATGTTTATGATTTATGCAATTGACTTGTAATTTTTAAGTTATAGTTCTAGGCTTAGATCTAGGTGACAAGATCACGAGCCGTGGAGCATCTCTTTTTCAAGTTCAGTTTTTTTTTTTTTTCAAGATTTGTTTTCTCTAGGCATAGAAATTTCAGATTTGGTTCATTCCAGATCTGACTTTTAGGGTTGGCAGTATCTCAAATCATCCAAGCTTTCAAGTTCAAGCATTGATTCAGGTAGGAAGGCTTCTTCAATAGTCTTCTTTCCCCCATCTCATTCTCTCTTTTGACTACCATTTCTTTCTTAATTTAAGATTTTAATTTCAATCGTTACATTATTGCTTTCTCTTTCCCCTAAGGTTCATGGCTAGTGTATGTATTGGCTTTGCCCCTCCTAGCTATAGAACCATCATTTTATTGTTTTTATTTTAATTGCCTCCCTTTCTCTAAAGCCAAGTAGAGCAACTTTTGTTAGAGTGACTCTCTAGTCAAGTAGGGAAGCTCATATTATGATGCATTTCTCGGGCTAAGTAGAGAAACCTACTTGTGAGCCTCTCTCTAGCTTTATCCATTTTATTTTACTTTATTTTTATTTCAATATTTTTTCCCTTCGTTGCTTTTTAATTGCGTGGGTTATTTATTTTCAGTTATTTATTTATTTAATTTTAATTGCATGGCTTGCGTATTTAAATTCTTAGATGACGAATGGTAAGACGTTATTTTAGATACATATGTTTAGGACGGTAGTTAGAATTACATCACAACGATAAATCGGTTCAATTGCGCATTATTAAAAGAAGCCAAAAATAAAGTGGCTACTCTCCCTGTATTCGACCCTTAGCTACACTGATCTGTACGCTTATGGTAACATTTTAAATTTCAAACAATTGACGTGTGCATTATGAAATTCATTTATGACTCAATTTGCTGATATCTTTAATTATTAAATGCTTATTATTACTTTGAATTATGAGATGAATGACTTTAAATTATTGAATATGATGCATTGCTAGACTAGATATCATAGTTGGCTTGAAAATAAATGCATTGGTGGCCCGTGGAGTGGGACGCGGTGGCACTATACAGTAGTATCATCTCATATAGGAGCATGCGGTTAGGAATGACATATCTCTGTGCTACGACCCTTCCCAACAGGGGTTTAGGTGTTGGGTATATCATTGGGGGGAAGCCTGAGGTTGTGTACCAATGGTGGCGATTAGAAGTACGCTCGGACAATCCCTAGGACGATCGGCAACTTTGATGATATAATAAGAGGGTCAATTATACTGCTTTTAATTTAATGTAGGGCAAGACCCATTTTACTTTTTCGATATCCACGATTGACCTTCTCCGGTAACCCTATAGGTGTATAACGGGATGGGGGTTCATGGCTCGTACCCAGTGCATACGCGCACTATGGTTGCAAGTAACACATGACCTATGGCCTAGAATTGTTGTTTAGGTGGATTAGGATAATAAAATGAACTTGTATATATAGGTGCATTTGTATTGTGAATGATTGCTTAGCCTTTTTTTTACTTACTGGGCTAGTGAGCTCATCCCACATGCATACCATTTTTAGATGATCTTCCAGGTTATCTGACTGAAGAGCTAGAGTCGGAACCCACTGTGGAGTTTTTAACTGAGGACTAATGGGTCCTTGAAGATCTTAGGTGCGGGGTCTAGTGCCTGTACGAGAGTTGTGTTGCGGGACAATAACATTGAATACCAACCCGAGATTCTTTTTTATTATTTTACGATGTTACCCCTTTTGTGCTTTAGATATTTAAATTGTATTTCTTGTATATATATCACGCTTACAGGCACACATGTAAATGTATTATGTAATACAATTTGGGTATCAAGAGTATTGGGGTATTTACAGGTATTTGCATATAAGACTTCCATTGAAATATAGAATTTGCTTTCTCTAGTTGTGTGCATGCTGTGTCGTGGTTACTGCGTCAGATGATCCAGATATGTTTTGGATTAATGGGAGTTAACTCGGTCATCGGTCCGGTTCTGTGTGAACGAGGTGTGACACCCAATATAGAAAAGCCCCAATTTAAAAACTTAGAGTTAGCTATTTGAACCCTAAATTTGGGAAATTAATCAAATCCTCTATGATCTACACCCTAATTCAACTATAGGCTAGGAAATTGGTGAAGGAAGACATAAATTAATGGATTTAGGTGGTCACATTTGGGTTTAGGGACCCAATCCATAGAACCCCCAACCGAATTTCACAAATTGGGTAATCTAAACCATAAATTTAGGAAATTAACTAAAACCCCTATGATCAACCATTCTAATTCAACTATAAATTGGAGAATTGATATAAGATACCTAGATTAGAGGAATGAAATGACTATAATAATGTTCAGAGACCTAATGTATGCAAACCCTAGCAAATTTTTCCCAAATTAAGTAACCCAAAATCCTAAATTGAGGAAAATGACCAAAACTCTAAAATCTTTGTGACTAATTACATCATTCCTATTTCTTAAGATGATTAGTGTGTACATGTATTGCATGCATGAAATCTAACCCTAGAATACTAATCCTAACATTTACAACCTACCTAGAATGGGAAAAGTGGGGGTATAATCAATACCATAAATGGGAATTAGAAGCATGCATAGCTTTGACCTAACCCCGTTTTTGTTTCCAATGAATAGAACCATCAAGCGGTGAGGCTACGCGATGCAAGGTCATTGATAGTGTACGGCTCGTAGAGATGAGAGGTGTATGGGTGTTGTGTTTTATTTTACGGAGTATTTATTTTTAATTTATTTATGTATGATCATGTTGTTTCTTAAATCTATGTTACATGTAAATTCTTTAAATTGAAGTATATGTTGTGTGTGTGGATTAATGGTTTGACATTGTTGTCTTATAAGAATGGATGTATGTGAATGTTGTTGTGGGGCACGGGGTGGCCAAGGGTTTTTTTGGCATTGTGCTTCCGTGTATGAATTATGGATGATTGATAATTAAGCACCCTATGTCGTATGCCTATGGTTAGGATTACAGACCTGGGCGCTATAACCCTTTGCCAATAGGGAGAAAGGTATGGGCTAATCCCACCTGTGATAGGTCCAATGATCCAATTTCAAAATACCATATCTGCGATACTAGTTGATCAAGTTTCTTGGACTACCTATATGAAAATGATCACAATTTTCAAGATTTATCGCATGCACATGCATTGAATTTCTTAGGTGTGACATTTAAAGCATAGGGCTTGGGCCTTGAGGGGTCTCTTAAGCCCATTGACTATAGGCATAAACCTTATTGCTTTTTAGAGCATTGCTTAGGTGATTTATAGCATCACTCTTTCATTTGGCTTATATCTGCTATGGTTTGAGAAGCTTAATTACCCTGTAGTTGGAAAAGATGCGGATAATACCACCTTTGTGTGGTGTTAAGAACCATGTATATCTGATGTTTTGGATTAAAAAGAGTGATATGTTGCTTCAAGCCTTTAATAGTTTTTCAGATAAATAAAATCCTGACCCAATTGAGGGAGGGCTTGCTCCTATCTATAGCTATAGGCATAAATCTTTAGCCCAATCAAGTGGCTTGCAATGTCACTTCGTTGAAGATAGGTCTCGGGTCGAGTATTATACTTCAATGTGAAATTTGCTAGTAGAGAAGGGTTTAACCACCATCCTATGTTCATTAATATATGCGCCCCTATGATACGAAATTGATAATACCCCAACACTTTGTGTGTTAATGTTTGCTTCTTATGTTAGTAAGTCGATAACACACCCCCACCATAACCCCTTGGTCAAGGGATCACCATGGATGCGGGAAAGCTTGATCATTTTTTCTCTTTTTTGAGTTGTACCTCACTTTTCCCCTTTCCATAGAAGTTCACTTATAAAAGCATAAATGTCAAATTCCTATATACTACCCAACTGTACACCATGTCAAGTGATGAATGTAACACTCAATTCTGTTTGGGTCTTTGAAACACCCAAATGTGAGAGAAGGTTATTGTTTCACCTAGGGGTGCAACAAGGTCGGGTTTTTTAAAACCCTATCCCAACCCTAAGTCCCCTTAGCCGGGCCCAAACCCGCCTTGACCCTGATTTAGGGCCACAAAACTTCAACCCAAGCCCAATGCTTCAGTGTTCAACCTAGCCCATACTTGCCCTTATTGTCAGGGCCGGTTTCGGGCCAGGATGACCCTGATTGGCCTTGACGCTAACCTTGGTTTGCCATAAAGGCCTAGTATACTCCAACCCTAATCCTACAAAATAAGAAATAACTAAAAAATAAAAAAGATTAATAATAAAGAAGAGATAAAAAACACAAAGTCACAAATTACTCGCCATGAAGAGAACATCCTAAAGCAAACATTCAAATAATACAAATAACTCCAATTATTATAATAAACAAAGAGGAGATCATCTTAAGAAAGCAAACAATCCAAAAAATTCCAACTATTTGTCATGATAAACAAAGAGATCATTCTAATAAGGCAAACAATCTGAAGATCTCAAATTACATATCATGTTAAACAAAGAGGAGAACATTACCGGTGATTTCTCAAATGATGTAGAGTGATGTCCATTAATGGACGAAGGTATGATACAATGTGCACTCATGCGGTGGGATATCGGAACCCTAACATCTAAGAGTGATCAGTGAAGCGATTATTAAACGCAGAACTTTTGTGACAGAAGGAAAGCGAGAGAGATTGGTGAGAGGATACATTAGGGTTTTCTTAGGTTTCAATGTCAAACAATAGCTAAAATTGGGTTAAAATTAGGGTTAACATCAGGTTCACAACCAGGGTTATAACCAGAGTCAACATCAGGACCAAAAACTAGGGCTGAGTTCAGGGAGGGTTGGGCAGGCCAAAGACCTTACATTCCCTGACCCTGACTCAGGGTCAGAAATTTCAAGGTCGAGCTGGCCCATAGGGCCAAAATATTCGGGTCGGTCCCTATTCGGGATCAGGGCAGGCCAAGGGCGGGTTCAGGCCGTCAGGGCCAAACTTGCACACCCCTAGTTTCACATGAGAAGAGAAACTACTTTTTTGAAGAACTAATTTAGTTTCTGCTAGATAAAGATCACAACAAAAGTTATTTACTTACTCATGAGGCTCATGGAAAGAATTAGAGCTTGTAGGAAGGATCTCCATATGGTTTTTATTGACATAAATCCATGACAGGGTTCCTAGAGAATTAATTTGGACATACTAGGGAAGAGACGAGTATCAAGTAGTATGTGGATATAATTGAAGATAGTATGAGAGGGAGTGGTAACTAGTGTAAGAACCATGGGAGGTCATGAAAGTGATTTCTTAATTACAATTGGGCAAATCAAGGATTAACTTTAAGTATTTATTTGTTACGCTTATCTTAGATGATTTAACTAGAAACATTCAAGATGAGGCTTTGTAATGTATGTTCTTTATTGATGATATTATTTTAGTGGATGAGATAAAAGCAAAGATTAACACTAAGTTAGAGTTATGGAGATCAACTTTGAAATCAAGAGGTTTTAAGATAAGTAGAATGAAGATGGAGAATATGATATGAAACTATAGTTAAACCAAGATGGATAAAAAAAAGGTGAAAATTGAGGGAGAGAGATACCATAAAGTGATTATTTTAGATATCTAAGGTTAACTATAAATAAAGAAGGTGACATAAAAGATAGTATTTCACAAAGAATTAAAGTAGGTTGGAATAGGTGGAGAGGTGCGTTTGGAGTATTGTGTGATAGATGTATTCCTTTAAAGCTTAAAGGAAATTTCTATAGAACTGTCGTGTGACCAGTTATAGTGTATGAGACAAAATGTTAGGCAATTAAGAAGTGTCATGTAGATTAGTTATTTGTAGTAGAAATGAGAATGTTGAGATGGATGTGCAACAAAACTAGGAAGAATAAAATAAAGAATGACTAGATTATAACTGATCTAGGAGTTTCCATGATTCATGATAAACTCCAAGAAAGCTGTTTGAGATGGTGTGGTCATGTTCAATAGAGTCTTTGGGATGCTTTATTAAGAGAAGTGATCTTATTTATATTGAAGGAACTAAAAGAGCTAGTGATAGGCCTAAATTGATCTTAGGAGAAACAATGAGAAAATACATACATAGCTTAGGTCTTGTCCCAGGTATGACCTCGAATACACCAGATTGGAGGGCAAAGATCCATGTAGCCAACCCCAATTAGGTGGAATGTTTTTGAATTGTTGTTGTATTCCTTATCTTTTACTTTTACTATTCTTATTTTGTCTTTACATGAATCCATATAGTTGACCCATTTAGTTGGGATAGGGCTAAGTTGTAGTATATTTTCAAGATTTTATTTAACCTTTTACTATTCTTATTTTATCTTTGCACGGATCTATGTAGCCAGCCCATGTAGTTGGTTTATTTAAGCTAAAGACCTTAATGTGGTGTTATAGTTCATATATTATTGTGGTTAATGTGCCTTTGGCTCAAAAGCATCTTGCCCAATCTAACAATTATCCTATTTGTCACAGCTAGCCCAAGATCATTCTCCATGCCCTTGTACAATGCCCTTTTGCAGCCTCCAATTGGAGGGCCTCAAGTCTTTGACTTGTTATCACAATTTTCAATGGCTCAGCTTTTTGTGATTCGGCTGTGTTCCAAGACAATGCTAAAAGGCTTTTGGCAGTGTAGAACACTTTTGGTGTGGGTTTTCTTCCTCCGCAGTGGAAGTTGTGGCTATCCTTGATGGCCTCGGCTTTGCTCATTGGTTGGGCTTGCAACATTTAGTCATTTTTTTTCAAACTACCAGGTTGTGGTAGCTGTTTTGAACCACGACTCAGGTTCGACCTAAGGTGATTGGGCCACTCAAATTCTGATGGTGTACACTAGATTGTTATTTCAACCGTTTACGTCTTTTCTTTTTCATTATGTTATTCGTAGAGTAAATGTGGAGGCTCACTAACTTGCACTTACAGATAAAATCATTGCCAAGAAAATTGATCCCAACCCAATTTCTGTTCTTATTAATGTTAGCAGATGGATTTCAGATTTGAATCTCTTTTCTAATCATGATATTGATAAAGTTGTTTTCTCTACTATATATGATTCATATTGTAGGTTTGAAACACGCCCTATTCTTCTGTTGTTAAACTATCATATTTTGATTTGTGCTGGTGTTACTACTCATTTACAAACATAATTAGAACGGGTTTTTGACATTATTATATAGGGTCATTTTTTTAACCAAAAAAAAAAGGAAGCAGGGGGAAGCCGAAGTGATAGGAATTCTCGAAAGACTACAGTTAGCCTTGGACAAGGGATGGAATATCACTAAAGTTTGATTCTCTTCTCAAGACTTGCTTCAACTTATTCCACAATCAATGTTTTTGGAGCCTATAATGTAGTCTATGCTGGATATTGCTTGTAGGACTTACTTAGGTGCTAGATCTGACCAAAATAACATTCAAGATGTAAATTTAAACATCTTCTAATTAATGATTATTTTTTTGTCTAATGGTAAAGTTACGAATGTTGCGTCCTGATGGTCAAACGATTGAAACATTCTCTCAACATGCCTCAAATCTCACACATGTAGGAGCCGAAAGACTACAGTTAGCCTTGGACAAGGGATGGAATATCACTAAAGTTTGATTCTCTTCTCAAGACTTGCTTCAACTTATTCCACAATCAATGTTTTTGGAGCCTATAATGTAGTCTATGCTGGATATTGCTTGTAGGACTTACTTAGGTGCTAGATCTGACCAAAATAACATTCAGGATGTAAATTTAAACATCTTCTAATTAATGATTAATTTTTTGTCCAATGGTAAAGGTACGAATGTTGCGTCCTGATGGTCAAGCGATTGAAACATTCTCTCAACATGCCTCAAATCTCACACATGTTGGAGCCGAAAGACTACAGTTAGCCTTGGACAAGGGATGGAATATCACTAAATTTTGATTCTCTTCTCAAAAATTGCTTCAACTTATTCCACAATCAATGTTTTTGGAGCCTATAATGTAGTCTATGCTGGATATTGCTTGTAGGACTTATTTAGGTGCTAGATCTGACCAAAATAACATTCAGGATGTAAATTTAAACATCTTCTAATTAATGATTATTTTCTTGTTCAATGGTAAAGATACGAATGTTGCGTCCTGATGGTCAAGCGATTGAAACATTCTCTCAATATGCCTCCAAATCTCACACATGTAGGAGCCTCGTACACTAGATACATCCTTCTTCTTTCTTATCAAAAAATTTACAGTTAGAGGCTCTCATGTGTTGTGGTTAGTCCCCCACCCCTCCTAACAAACAAGTAGGAAATTTTTCCTGCCGGCTAATGAGTTAGAAAGCATTGTAGTTTTTGATTAAGAAAAAAAAAAAAAGGAAAAACCCAATTGTCACATTCCTATTGGTAAATAAGTTTTCACATCAACACCCTCCACATCACTCTATCGTGACTTTTGGATAGGCGAGCAGAGACCATGCCTGCACGTTATAAAGGAGTCATTTCCTAAGAAGTAACAGAAAAGATGCTTATTTGGCGTTAACCGCGTGAGCAAAAATCCGTATATTCTATTAAAGGAAGGCGCGACCTATCGGAGAAATGTCTCATTCATCAAAGAAAAAAATCGGAGAAATGTCTCTTTCTCCTCTCTCAGCTTCCTCATGCAGCCTCAGCTGAGCTGCAGCAACTCATTCTGAGTTCCTCTTTTTTTTCTCTAACTGAGCTTCAAATTCTTACAAAAGATGCTAATAGCAGCAGCTATTCTTACACATGGTGACGACTCATGTCATTGAGACCTGTCATCGTCCCATTTGGTCCTACCACGTTCTCATATTGCGTGAGAGAAACCAGAAACAGTTCATGTAACAGCAGTAGCAGCCGTAGAGGAACAACCAGCATTGGACAGATGATGGTCTGGACGTTGGGACCTCAGGGAGGTAAGTCCTCAACTCCAGTTTCAATCAGTTGTTATGTTTACTTTTTGCCATGGCCGGATTCTGCTTTTGTTTGCCAGTAATCAAGTAGGCAACAATGTATTAAGTCTTTCACCATCATCCAAAACCAGATTCGAGAAGAGGTGAAGCTGGTTGTTGGGATTGAGTGGAAAACTATGATGGAATGCTTTTTTTTTCATCGGTTTATTTGAATCAGAATCTGCAATTTAAATGGCAATTTCGAAATGATCACCCAGCATCCCCATCAAAGGTGAAATATCAACCTTATTGATGCTTTTGGGTGCATTCCCATGGGCCCTCATTGGTATAGGGCCACACTCCTGGATTGAGAACTCTTTCCCCCAAAAAAGGGATAAATGTTTCCTATGAAAGAGTGTGGCTCTGCACATGTGTGAGGATCAATGGAAGAATAGGAACAAGCATCAAAATAGATAAAATTTTCCATTTAGGGGGAGGGGTGGGTCAGTTATTTCGGAAATCCCTCACCCCCACCCCNAAACCCCACCCCAGGCATACATTGTAGCCTACATATATATCTTAAAATACAGATATAATACCTGTTTTATCCGTACATAGCCTTATGGTAGGTGCACGTACACGGTTTGGGTACTCCCGTCTCTTCTGGCACTGGCTCGGACTTGTCGGGCCAGCCGGTGTTTAAGGTCACCCGTGCCATCATAGCCCATAAGGAACCCGCTCTAACATCCTCTGGCTCGGTTCCTGCATGGTTAAACCGGGTTTAACCACGAAATCAAACCGGGTTTAAGAAGCGGGATATTACAGACAGAGTCATGGATAACAAAGGCATCTAAAGATTTTTGGAAAAGAGTAGTCCGAAGAATTGTCTGTAACTAACTGATGGGGGGATTTGTTACCTGTGACAAAGGAGAGCATGTGATTGATGAGAAAGACCACAGTTTCAAAGGCATAATCCCAGTAAACCTAGGGAACAACTGCATGGGATAGTAGGGTAATCCCAGTTTTAACAATGTGCCTATTACAACGTTCAAATGTTCCCTGTTGCTCATGAGTATGAGGGCAAGATAACTGTGTTGGATGCCCAACTTGGCAAAGCAAGATGGGAGAGTACGAAATTCTCTCCCCCAATCAGTTTGAATGGCCTTGAGAGAGCGAGAGAACTGACGTTCCACCAAAGCCTAAAAAGTACTAAAGGCAGAGTAAACATCAGACTTCAACTTTAAAGTAGTAAACCAAATATATTTAGTATGTCATCAATAAATATAACAAAATAACGATTCCCATTTGAAGAAACTGTGAGATGGGGGCCCCATACGTCACTAAAAACCAAATCCAAAGGAGAGGAACTACGAGAATTAGTTTCACATAGTGACAATCTACTAGATTTGCCCATTTGGCAAGCAGAACATAAAGAAGGAGTCTTCACGAGCTGATGACCAGGTAACATAAGATGAAGCACACGTTCATGAGGGTGCCCTAAACGATGAGGCCAGTGACTGAAATATGAGGCAGAGGCCAGATTGGCATAAGGTGAAGCTGGAACGGAATAGAGACCGTTCTTACTGCATCCAGTGAAGAGGGTTTGCTTGATCTTCAGATCCTTTATAGAGAAAAAAGAAGAGTGAAACTCAAAGTAAACATTATTGTCACGGCAAAACTATTGAACAGATAACAAAGAACAAGTGAGAGTGGGAACATGTAAAACATTAGAAAGAGAAAAAGAGCGAGAGGGAGAAGAGATGGAAGCAGTTCCTATGTGAAATATAGGAAGGCCCTTACCAACCATGAGTTGGTTAGTACCTATATATGGATCATAGGTGGAGAATTGAGTTAAGTCATGGTGAAATGGTGGGTGGCTCCAGTATCAGGGATCCAAGAGGTGGTGAAGGATTGTGGAGGTGTAGGGTGATGGGGTGGGGGCACGATGGTAGGGGGTGGAGGGGTAAGGAAGGGTGTACTATGGTAGGCGCTGGGTTGAGGTGATGACCGATTGTAGGGATGGGGAGGGGTAGGTAGAGTGGTGGCTCTGGTAGGTCCCTGTGGGTGGTACTAGCAAGTGTCTGTCTGATGATTAGTACGTCCACAGATTGTGCATGGATGTGAGCGAAGGCATTAAAGTGGCCAAATCCACTAGCACGGCCACGACCACGACCTTGAGGAAAGCCTATACCACGACCACTAGTGGAAGGAGGGCCACGACCTTGGTGAGTGACATTGGCTAATGCATCAATGGTAGGATCAACAATGGGAAGGTGTGAGTGGAGAAGGTTCTCATGACTCATAAGGAGACCATGCATGTCGGTGTAAGAGATGGACTCCTTTTATGCCATCATAATGGAAGCAAGTGCTTAATATTCAGTGCATAGGGCCCGGAAGATATGGATGTTAAAGTCTTCCAATGGAAGGGGCTCTCCTACAGCTGGTAGCTTATCGGAAAGATGCTTGGCACGATGGAGAAACTGAGTAATGGTCTTATCTGGTTTGTGAACCATAATTTGAAGGGAGACGTTGAGAGACAGAATTCTTGTTGTAGACAGAGAACTAAATGCAGCATGGAGTGCATCCCAGATCTCTTTGCTAGTGGTCCATTTGACTGCTAATGAAAAGGCCTCTTCAGAGAGAGAGGCGATGAAAAGGCTCATAATAGAAGCATCTTATTCACGCTATGCCTTGGCTTTGATAGGGTCTTGAGGGCAATGATAGTCACTGGTGACAAAGTCGAATAGGCGTTGGCCAGTGATATAGGGTATGACCTATGGGCGCCAATAAACATAGTTCTTAGATATGAGCTTTAGAGATATCATATGATGAGCACCAGAGAGGGATGTGGGAGGTCGGGATGGTTTGGCCATAGTAGAAGAGGGAGGAGGTGAGGGGAAAAGGGGAGAAACGTGGGTTGGGGTTTTGGGCTTGCTTTGTTTCTTTTTTTTTTTTTTGTATTTTGAAGGGAAGAGAGCAGATGGGAAAGGGACGTTGGTCTCTTTGGTGTTTTTTTTTTTTGAAAGGGAAGAGAGAGAGAGGTCGTGAGCTATGGGAGATAGAGAGGAGTGCATGGTGATGGGGGAGGTGCTCGGTGGAGCTTATGATGCTCTTGATACTATGTTGAAGTAGTGCATTGGCATTCACTTTAATGAGTGTACAATGGTGCTCTTATATAGAGATTACAGTTATTGAGTTATAGACAAACTCTATGATCACATATAAGAGACCCAAACTCTAATAGTAATAGGGTATGACTCTGTTAACATATGTGAGTAATAGACTGAAAGTCTATTATCACATGTGAGAGTCTTATTCCAACTCAGCTGTTTCATGAGATAGTCTTGGACTATAAGTCAGTCTTTAGAGTTTGTGCTCACTAAAAATACCTACAATGTATGAGAAGTTTTTGAGTGTGAGTATGACTCTAGAGGTTGACTTCGAGTGGGACACTAACTGTCTGATACTATGAGAATGGGCCCAGTTTGCTGGGTATTAACATCTGAAATTTTTCCATTGAGGTTGCAGGCTCAAGCAGTTGCACTTGGAGCAGTGGGGAATAGAGTTATCAATGGCTTGATTTCTACTGAGCACATTTATGTGTGAAATCTAGGGTAGTAAAATATGTATTTTATATATTTAGAATGGAGCTACCTTGGATTTTACTCTCTTTTTGCAGGTTTGTATTTTAAAGACTTTAAGAATTATCGGACGTCATATCTCTCCAACAACAACTACCTAATGTAGTTAGTGAGCTATGGTGTGCAAAATACCCTTGCTCACCAGGAGATCTCAAGTTGGAATCTCATGGTTGTCTTTTCTTGGAGAATTTTGTTAAAGATTTTTTACTTTTCACTCACTTAAAGCACTAATGGCATGGAGGGGATTTTCACATCAAATTAGAAGCAAGAAAAATCGTGGGAGGGGTTTCCTGTGCAAGAAGCGAAAAAGAAAAGGAAAGAAAAAAAAAAAAAAGGAGAAAAAAAAATCTTATCCAAATCTTCTCTCTCCTCCACATTATCACCAAAAGATTGTCCGAATCACACAAAGCAAGAAAAAAATCCTCCCTTGGAGGGAGAAAAAGAAAAGACAAATAAATTAAAAAAAAAAAAAGAAAAGAAAATAAGAAAAAAATTTATAGGAAATTTCTCCAAGTTTATTTCTCTTTTCTCTCTCCTCCACCTTAGTATTTTTGGTCTCAAAAGATCTCACTACCAATTGTGGGTCTCTCCCTTTTAGGAAAGAGAAATTTGTTACCCTACCTCCCCATTCCCTATAAATACAACTCATGTAAAGGAGGGGGGACAATTCATTCTTCTTCTAGGGGTTTTTTTTAGTTGCTCTATCTCTTTCTCTAGTTTTCTCTTTCTCTAGCTCTAGTTTTATGTTTATGTTTTAAACACTTCTATAAGTTCTTTTTATTCAATTAATGTAAGCACTCTTGTTTTTTATTCAGTCTTTTATTTTTATTGTTTAAGCAATTCAAGTTGTTATTTTCAAGTTCTAGTTCTAGGTTAAGTTCTAGGTGACAAGAACAAGCTATAAAGCATGTCTTTCAAGTTCAATTTATTTTTTCTTTAGATTTATTTTCTCTAATACTAGAAATTTCAGATTTGGTTTATTCCAGATCTAATTTTTAGTACTGGTAGTATCTCAAATCAATCAAGTTTTCAATTTAAAGGTTGAAGTTCAAGTAAGTAGGCTTCTTCAATAGTCTTCTCTCCCCCCTCTCATTCCCTCTTTTGACTACCATTTCTTTCTTAATTTAGGATTTTAATTTCAGTCATTACATTATTGCTATCCCTTTCTCCCATGGCTCATGGCTAGTGTATGTGTTGGCTTTGCCTCTCCTAACCATAGAATCATTAATTTATTGCTTTTATTTTAATTGTCTCACTTTTCCTAAAACCAAGTAGAGTAACCCTTGTAAGAGTGACTCTCTGGTCAAGTAGGAAAGCTCATATAATGATGCATCCATCGGGCTAAGTAGAGAAACCTACTTATGAGTCTCTCTTTAGCTTTATTCCCTTTCTTTTACTTTATTTTTATTTCAGTATTTTTTTCTTTATTGTTTTTTTTAATTACATGGGTTGTTTATTTTCAGTTATTTATTTATTTTATTTTAATTATGTGGCTTGTGTCTTTAAATTCTTAGATGACGAATGGTTAGGACATTATTTTAGATACATATGTTTAGGACGGTTATTAGAATTAGATCACAACCATTAATCAGTTCACTTTCGCATTATTAAAAGAAAAAAAATAAAGTGATTGCTCTCCCTGTGTGCGACCCGTAGCTACACTGATCCATACGCTTGCGATTACATTTTAAAATCTCAAACAAGTTTTTGGCACTGTTGTCGAGGAGAGTGTTTCATATTATTTTTCGCTTTCTTTTGGTAAATCGGAGTGCTTTGTTTTATTTTTTTCTTTTCTTTTATGGAATTCCTTAGAAGAACAACTTGCAATAATAGTTGTATCGGTGGAGGTCACCATGCTTCACAGTATGACAAAGACAGGTTTCGCCCTATAGCAGTACTTCAGGAATTGACCTAAGCAACCCCGAATCCCTGTCGGTAAGCTCCCAAAAAAATAAAAAAAAATCAAAAAATCATTAAAAAAATTGTTATCCATTCTTTTGTGCTTGTCTTACTCTAATTATGGGTAGTTTTCTATTTCATGAGTATTAGGTGGGTACGTAATACTAAGAATTAGTTAGAAAGAATAAATCCAACAAGTAGTAACCCTATACGTTTGCTCTCTTCAAAACCTTTCAATATGGGTGACCAACATCAAAACCCTTCACCTGAATCTCTAAAAGATAGATTCTACCCTGCTAGAACAGCCCAACCTTCCTGCATAGTTTTACCACAAGCCCAAGGCAATAATTTTGAACTCAAATCTCAATATATCACTATATTGTCCCACTTTCATGGTCTGAGGATGCATACCTATTTCTAAGGGAATTTGAAGAGGTATGTGTTCTAATTAAGATCCAACAGCTTTCTGATGATGCTGTTAAGCTTAGGTTTATCACTTTTGCATTAAAAGACCAAGCTAAAAAGTGGTTGTATGGGTTACCCACAAATTCCATAACCTCATGGGAACAGTTCACAGTTGTCTTCCTTAAGAAGTTTTTCCCAACTCACAAGACCAATAAGCTTAGAAGTAATATCCTTCAGTTTAGGCAAAAGCCAAGTGAGTTATTTTCCAAACTTATGGAGAGATTCAAGGATCTACTCCAAGAATGCCCTCACCATGGCCTAGACTTATGGCATTTATGTCAAATAATTTATGAGGATAAAGGGTAATAAAAGCTCAAGTGTGGGGGTCCCTTGTAAGAAAAATTATCTTTGCTCCAAATCGGTATAAGCCTTACCTTTAGCCAAGGTTGGGATTTATTTATTTTAAATTTTGGGTGTATATTCACTGCAAATACTCATGAGACACAACTCGTCCACTAGGAGTGACCTAAGGGCTTAAAGGCTTGTTGCACATGCTAAGTGTAATCGTGATTATAACGAAAGTGAGTTAGGTTTTTTGTTTTTATTCTTTTTCTTTTTGTTTTGCTCGAGGACTAACAAATTCTAAGTATGAGGGAATTCTGATGAGCACATTTACGTATGAAATCTAGGGTAATAAAACATGCATTTTATATATTTAGAATGAAGCTAACTTGGGTTTTACTCTCTTTTTGTAGATTTTGTATTTTAAAGACTTTAAGTATTATCGGGTGTCATATCTCTCAAACAACAACTACATAGTATAGTTGATGAGCTATAGTGTGTAAAATTCCCTTGCTCACCAGGAGGTCTCAAGTTCGAATCTCATGGTTGTCTTTTTTTGGAGAATTTTGTTAAAGATTTCATAATTTTCACTCACTTAAAGAACTAAGGGCATGGAGGGGATTTTCACATCAAATTAGAAGCAAGAAAAATAGTGAGGGGTTTCCGCCGCAAGAAGAGAAAAAAAAATGGGAGAAATAAATCTTGTCCAAATCTTCTCTCCTTAACATCATCACCAAAAGATTGTCCAAATCACACAAAGTAAGAAAGAAAATCGTCCCTTGGAGGGAGAAAAATAAGAGACAAATAAATTAAAAAAAAATGAAGAAAGAAAATAAGCAAAAAAATTTATAAGAAATTTCTCCAAGTTTTTTCTCTCTTCTCTCTCCTCCACCTTAGCACTTTTGGTCTCAAAAGATCTCACTACCACTTGTGGATTTCTCCCTTTTAGGAAAGAGAAATTTGTTACCCTACCTCCCTATTCCCTATAAATACAACTCATGTAAGAGGAGAGGGGATAATTCATTCTTCTTCTAGGGTTTTTTTTTAGTTGCTCTATCTTTTTCTCTAGTTTTCTCTAGTTTTTTCTCTTTCTCTAGCTCTAGTTTTAGGTTTATGCTTTAAATACTTTTGTAAGTTCTTTTTATTCAATTAATGCAAGCACTTTTATTTTTGATTCAGTCTTTTATTTTTATTGTTTAAGCAATTCAAGTTGTAATTTTCAAGTTCTAGTTCTAGGCTTAGTTCTAGGTGACAAGAACAAGCTATGAAGCATGTCTTTCAAGTTCAATTTTTTTTTTCTTCAAATTTGTTTTCTCTAGTACTAGAAATTTCAGATTTGGTTTATTCTAGATCTAATTTTTAGTACTAGTAATATCTCAAATCGATCAAGTTTTTAGTTCAAGGGTTGAAGTTCAAGTAAGTAGGCCCCTTCAGTAGTCTTCTCTCCCCCCTCTCATTCCCTCTTCTGACTACCCTTTCTTTTTTAATTTAGGATTTTAATTTCAGTCGTTACATTATTACTATTCCTTTCCCCCAAGGTTCATGGCTAGTGTATATGTTGGTTTTGCCCCTTCTAGTCATAGAATCATTAATTTATTGTTTTTATTTTAGTTGTCTATCTTTCCCTAAAGCCAAGTAGAGTAACCTTTGTAAGAGTGACTCTCTGGTCAAGTAGGGAAGCTCATATTATGATGCAACCCTTTGGCTAAATAGAGAAACCTACTTGTGAGTCTCTCTCTAGTTTTATCCCATTTCTTTTACTTTATTTTTATTTCAGCATTTTTCTCCTTTGTTATTTTTTTTTAATTATGTAGGTTGTTTATTTTCAGTTATTTATTTATTTAATTTTAATTGCATGGCTTGCGTCTTTAAATTCTTAGATGACGAATGGTTATGACATTATTTTAGGTACATATGTTTAGGAAGGTTATTAGAATTAGATCACAACCATTAATCAGTTCACTTTCGCATTATTAAAAGAAAAAAAAATTTAAGTGGTTGCTCTCCCTGTGTTCGATCCGTAGCTACACTGAACCGTACGGTTACGGTTACATTTTAAAATCTCAAACAATTTCAATGTCATTCCTCTCTGCATCTCGTGCCATTACAATGGTTGGAACAATTTTCATCTTTCTCTACATAGTTACATGGTGGAGGAGAGGGTTACACCATCCACTATTTGGGGCTTCTCATGATCCATTTAAGAGAGAGAGAGAGAGAGACATCAGAAAGTGCTAGAGAGGCCCTTGACTCTCATCCTTTATTTGGGGCTTCTCATCATCCATTGTTTGTCCGCCAAAGGGGGTTTGCAGTCGTCACTGGTCTATACTGAGGTAAAACTGAGAGTGAGTTAGGGATGGGTCGATTTGGGGACTATAACTAATAGAGGGTAATTTCGGTACTTTATGATTTTTAAGGGTAAAATGGTACTTAAAAAAAAATTGCTGATGTCAGCATTTGAGGTATATTCTGTAACAGAGACTGACAGTAGGGGATCTGAATGCAATTTAATATTAAATAGAGGGTGTTCCTATAACATTAGCATTCTCTAGGGGGTGGCGCTGTAAATTATCCTTTCTTTTATTTATGTATAACTTATTTGACCGTTAAACTTAGAGAAGTGAAGAATGAATCCTTAGTGTATAAACTAAAAACCACAGAGAGTAGGGGTAAAACAGGGCTGGGTTTCTTTAAAACCCTAACCCAACCCTAGGTCCTCAAAATTCAATCCAGACCCAACCCAACCTTGTCAAGCTCATGTTTAGGCCCAACCCTGTCAGGTTCATACCAACCCAACCCGGCCCTAATTGACCCTATCAGGGCTAGGTTGGGTCTGGTTGGCTTGGGTTGTGTTGACCTTGGCTTCTATAATGGTTGGATTAACCTTGATTGACATGATTTTTCCATTCATATCTCATGTATTAAAAAATTATAGAAAAATAAAATGCCTATTGGAGCCCTAATTTCTATTATAAAGATGCAAGGTTACATTTGCTGGGTTGAGGGCTCAACCCTAACCCAACCCTGGGTCCAACCGGACCCTGACCCAGGGTTGGGGTTTTTCAACCCTAACCCGCCCTCAGGGTTAAAAAACTTGGCCCAAACCCTGTTCAGGCTCAAGGCGGGCCAAGGTGGGTTTGGGTTGTCAGGGTCAAACTTTCACCCCTAACAGAGAGTAGTCTAGTAATATTGTAGCTTTCCCCATCTTGCATTTTTTTCTCTCTCTTATGTTCATCTTGTTCGGTTATAAACTTGATAGAGTGTGTTCTTGACTCTCCCGATCCATAGCTTCCAACAAAGCCACATCACATATGAAGTGGTATGGGATACTTTGAGTAGATCACAATTCCGGTTATCTAAATGGTTTTTTTTATTGAGAGGAATAGGTTTCTCCTACTTATGGCAATGCCAAAGGTGGGGTTTCCTTACCTCTTGTGATTGTATTCGTTTAGGTATGGCCAGTCATTAATCTTGTATATTTTGTCTCATTTCCTTAATTTAATGATCTTCATTTAAAAAAAAAAAAGGGGGGGCGGCAGCGGGGGCGAACAGGAAAGAATGCTACTTAGTTGCGTGCCCTGTGCCAAGACATAGAGGGGGGAAATGATGGTCCTACACCTCTGAATACAAAATATTCACTCCTTGTTGATGCCCCTGCGTGCCGCATCTCTGATTCCTATGTTGGTGCAAGGGCCAAACAACCATGTAGTTTTATTCTTCACTTAAATGAAGTTGTCAAGTTCTAACCACACTTATAGAGGGGTCCTTTTTTTTTTCTTTTTCCTTTTTTTTTTTTTTTCCTGCTATAAAAGTCAATTCCATTCAGATAACAAACATCAATTGCACAATGCTAGAAGTCAAGGAGTAGAATTCGATCAAACAATTTTACATGTCACTGATAAACCAATCCTATCTAGGGGATAGGCAAAATCATAGAAATCCCTAGTAACAATGCTAATAGGACAGTTAATAGACCATAATGAAGAAAATAAATGACATTTACTTCTTCTTCTTCTTCTTCTTTGCCAACGACAGATATCCAAGCTTGACTAGTCCTGCCGGTCCATGCCGACCCCACAACGGCATTGACAGATCATATCGAGATTGAATGAGAACCAGTCAACTTTCACCAAAACAGTAAGTAACACTAAACACCCCGTATGAGTGGCCAGTAAC
Source organism: Macadamia integrifolia (assembly GCF_013358625.1). Taxonomy (NCBI): domain Eukaryota; kingdom Viridiplantae; phylum Streptophyta; class Magnoliopsida; order Proteales; family Proteaceae; genus Macadamia; species Macadamia integrifolia. Next base: position 41,078,218 of record NC_056561.1, on the reverse strand, counting down.
CATGAAAGTCTAAAATTGCCAAGCAAATTGCATTAACTTTCGTAATTGCCAAACAAGTGGCATTTTCTTTTGATCTCAACTTTTAATAATGATCACATTGAGTCTGTAACAGGAATCTACAAAGTGTATATGTTTGAGACTGAATCAACTTGATCACGGATTCAACTTGTCAACTCTCTTCCGGACTAGTCCTAGAGTAATAAAGAGGAAAATATTGTAAAACAAAGTGGGAGGTTTTTTAATTATTATCTTGCTTTAACACATCCTATATCATACCTTGCAGTTTTCACATGCTATATTATAAGAGTGCTCTACTCCAAAAAAAAAAAAATTTATGGGAGAGTTGCACTCTTCCATTCTGAATCACTATATATATATATATATATATATATGTCCTTGTTTTCAAAATCTATTACCTCCCTACTCTACCTGCTCTCTAGTTAAAATAGTGTCTCCAATCCTACAGTTCCGCTTCTCATTGTTCCACTTATGCACTACTGTTATCTTCTTTATTCAAATTTTTTTCTTTATACCAATGGTTTTTTTTTTTTT
>NC_056561.1:41075295-41077440 GCF_013358625.1 Macadamia integrifolia | reverse complement strand
ATTTAGCCGACCGATACGATACACATCGATACGATACATGAAATTTTTAAAATCCTTTCGTATCGATATATATCCTACAATACATACCGATATGCATCAATACACCACCAATACACATCGATACGATACGATATGCCTCGATACGACTATGAAAATTATAAAATTGAGGTAAAATATACGTTTCGGTATGTATTGGTACGTATCGGTGAGTATCGATATGTATCGATCGATACATATCGGTATGTATCGATCGGTACGTATCGATATATATTGGCACGTATCGGTAAGTATCGATATATATCGATACGTATCGGTGAGTATCGATACGTATCTGTGAGTATCGATATATATCGGTACGTATCGGTGAGTATCGATACGTATTGGTGAGTATCGGTCATATAATGACCAAGATGGGTAATTTTTCAGAAAACACACGATTTTTGGAAGGGTTTTTGTTCCAAAGTTGCTGTTAGCCATATTTCTCTCTAACTAAAGTGGAAATCAAGGTTGGGAACAAGGATTTTACATTTATGGGACAACTACAAACCTTGAATTCTTAGTACGATACCCTCAATTTAGTGTTTATGCATAATACATGTTATCAATAGTTTTTTTTTGACAAATTCTTTATGCAAAAGTGTTTAAAAAAATGTTTCCTATCCATTTATGTGTGTATCTTTAGCGTATCTTAGTGTATCTCCGATACGATACGATACGTATCTTAATTTTGGCCGACCGATACGGTGACCGATACCGATACTTTAATCCTTGGGGGCATCACTGAACTGTTTACATAAATTTACACAATTTGACAATTTCTCACCTTTAGGATATCCAAAAACTCTAAATTCACCAATTAGAGAGAGAGAGAGAGATTTGATGGAGAGGGAATGGTCTAACCGTGGGTTGCCTTTTTTTTTTTTGCCAACGAGGGTTTTCAGGCATTCGGCCTGACTAATCCCTTGAGTTCAGCCAACTCCACAATCATGAAGGTTTGATTATTTTCCCGAGTTTAGTCAACTCCACAATCATTAAATCGAATCATTAGTGGGATTGATTGAAAAATTAAATTAATTTCGTTGTGAGTAGCCCAAAATATGCCTAGTGAAAACCCCAAGCTTGTTTACACTTGTCCCATTTACTCTTATCGAAGTGTATGAATAGCTACTGGGGAAAAAATGTTCTCTAGTCGTGTGGCCTCTATGCTGAGGACACTTACATGGGCATCAACAAATGTAAGTTTTTAAGGTTTTATGGGTGGGGGCATCATTCTGCCTCTCTCTAGTCTTGGTACAAGGACCGCATGACTAGGGAGTATTCATTTTCCCATAACTTTATTTTTGGAGGATGCGGGAGAAGAGTAGTAACTAGTCATGTGACCTTGCATCCAAAAATAAGGGCAAAATGACTACTCACCCTGTGAAATATAAAATTCTCACCCTCGTTGATGCCCTTGTACACTCCCTCATTAATCCTCGTACTAATACAGGTTACGTGGCAAGGTAACATTCATTTTTTCCGCTTTTTCCTATAAACTATAGATTTATTCAGAAAAACATGAAAAACTCATGAATGAAAGACAATACTGATCTAAGATCTAAAATAAATCAAATTGACCAATAGAGATTACAATAGTTTAGTTATGAAAATGCCCTCAATCTATCACTGAAAATAGTGTTTATCGTAATAAAGTCAAATAAGTTGTAAAACTTCCTTGCAACAATCAAGAAAAATAAGACTCAAAAGATGTATATATAAAAGTCATGAAAGCAAGAAAATGAACAGATGTCATCACCAAGTGATCAAGACAGTTTGGTTATGGTTTCTCAAAAGGATTGCAAGAAAAAAAATTCAATTCCTTATAAAACTCCAAGACCACCATCTTTGGATTCTATTCTGACGATTGACTTCACTTTCTACAATAAGAAATACCTTTCCAAGTCACTTCCCACTTCCCACTTCCCACTTCCCACACCCAGACAATCAGCCAAGAGGCTCAACACCCATAATCTAAGAAGTGATTGGTGGTCAAAGGTCTTTGATAACAACTAGACTTTTTTGTCTTATACAACAGCTTAAAACTGTAAAATATTGTCTCTTCAACGGCTAAATTGTAGAGTGGCATTATCGTGAATTACAGAAACA
>NC_056561.1:40938956-41075275 GCF_013358625.1 Macadamia integrifolia | reverse complement strand
AGAAACAGTGATGGCATTTCTCTGTCAGTGCATAAATGAGTAGAGCTTTGAAACTATAAATAGAAATTCCATCTTTCTTATGTCAGCTTCTTCAGAGTCAGACTCGAAGAGCAGCAGTTTAGAGAGCACTGCTCAGTAGCAGCAGAAGCAGAAGCTCTTTAACCATTCGACAATTACCTGATGATTGATGAAAGAAGCTCAGATGGATTACGAAAGGATAGAGAAGCCGCAGGTTCTACTTTTGTCTCTTCTCTCTCTCTCTCTCTCTCTCTCTAGCTTTGCCTGATATTACTTTGCTTTCTCTTCTTTCAATGCCTCTGCAATTGAGCTTTCAAACCCAGTTCTCTGTCTGGATTTCTCTTCAAATTGCCGTTTCCAGAGACTAATTTTGAGGAACTGAGATGGGTAACCCCGGTAATAGACTTTGCAGAGGAATTTAGTTCAAGATCTGAGAGATAACTAGTGGATTTCTTGTACTGTCAAGGTGATTTCTTATAGTGTGAATTTCGTGTAATCAAGCTTGGGGAAACAGGGAACAGATTTTTTTTTTTTGTTTTTTTTTTTGTGGTGAGAAAAGGTGGATACCCTTTTCTTATTTTTTGTTGTTGAAATTTGTGTTTTTTCTCTGTAGGGGGGAGGATTTTCCCCTGGTAAGCTGAGGAGCATGCTTTTAGGGATTGAGAAGAAGAGAAAGGAAGAGGAAGAGCTGGAATCGACTTGCTCTTTGAGATCTGAAGTTACTGAGATGGATAACAGAGGTTAGAACTTGAAACTTCTGCTATTCTTGTTTTATTCTGTTAGGTTTAGGGAGAAGAAGTTAGGGTTAAGACTAACAATTCCTTTTTTGTTCACTTTTCTTCGATTTCTTTTAGTGTATTAGGTTGACGGATTTGCGGTAAATTTTTTCTCTAGGGGATAGTACTTCAGAGAATTGCAGAGATGTAGATGTTCTTCCTGAATGCACAAATTCAACAACCACAGCAGACTCTTTAACTTCTGATATGGCTAGTGATCGTAGATTAAAGGAACATTCTTTGGCAAATTGGAGAATTAGATCTCAAGATGATAGTTGTCTAGACTATGAAAGTGGGCACGAGAGTGTGAGTGTGTCATCCTCTAATTTTGAGTTTCAGAAGGCTGAGAGAGCTTCTCACAGAGTGAACTTGGCACCATTCTCCAAACCTGCTCCTTCAAAGTGGGATGATGCACAGAAATGGATTGCAAGCCCAACTTCAAACAGGCCTAAGAGTGGACAATCCCAATTGACAAGTGTGCAGTTGGTTGGTTCTCGGAAAACTGGTTTGCTCGGATATGGAAGTAAGCAAGCAGCTACAAAGGTTGTCCATGAAGTTCCAGACCAAAAATCAGTGGCTTTCGAAGATGCAGATACTAAATGTATTGATCCGAGCGAATCTAAGAAGGAAGTGTGGGCACAGAAGTCTGTCAGTTGGATGCCAGACACATCTCCAGTAGCAGATTCATATTCTAAGCCTGCGCTTATGATGGAGAAATGTGTGTCAGATTCGGCAAGTAAGCAAGTTTTAAGTCACATTTGGTCTTCATATAATTTTATTTTTATTTTTAATTTATTTTTAATTTGTATGAAGATATTATATTTTCTGCTCAATTCAATGCTACTTAATTTCCAGGAAAGATTTCCTGAAAAATCTATCACTGCAATCAAAATGACCTAACTTTGCTCATGGCACATAATGATATTAATGGACTAATTATGCACATGTTTCATTATTCTGTACTGGTTTTATTTTTGTAGTGTTATCTTTATGAATTATGATAGGGTACATTTGATTATTGTGCTACTATCAGATTAAGGTGTTACAGCATCATGTTTCCTCTGATTGTTGTCCATGGTTCTTCTGTCCTTACCTGATTGCATGTATATGTATTAAATATATAGGAATACACTATTAACTCAATTTTATTTTTTCTGCTGTTCTCTAATAAATTCTGGATGTCTTTTCTCTAGAAAGCAAGATTTTGTAACACCAATTTTGCCCCAAATCTGCAAAATAATATGGACAAGGTGGTTGATTATCTTTATCAAAAAGCCAAGGGGGGAAAAAGTGAAATAGGAATGTATCAAGCAAGAGGATAGTGTAAATTATGTTGAAGTGTTTGTTTATGTTTTAACTTTAATGGATGCTTTACCAAAAAAAAAAAAAACTTTGATGGATGTCTGTGAAAACTTGAACCATTTTCCTTCTTTCAGGAAATAAAAAAAGAATTTTTTTTTTTGGGGGGGGAGGTGTTGGGGGGGAGACTTTCTACATGTAATTCTGTTTTGCTTGAGAAGGACAGCCAACCTCTGTGGTTATTGTTCCTTGTAACTAATCAGTAAGCTAGAGTTAGAAGCAGAGGAAAGCTCGAAGGGTAGGGAGGACAATTGGTATCGTACAGTTGGATTGGCCTTACCTAGACCTTCTAAGGGATGCAAGGGTTTTTCACCCTTTCCCTATCTAGTCAAACAAGATTTTACCCTTATCCTTACCATATAGGGCATGGATAAGTTTCACAATACCTGACAAGGAACATTTACCTAAGCTTCAATTCTACACCCCCTTCTACCCCAAATACTAAACTTTTTTTTCTTTTATTTTTTTTGGCTAACGACAGGTATTCAGGCCTTCGGCCTAACTAGTCCCGTGGGCCCAAACTGACCCCACAACCGCATGGACCGGGTCATACCGGGGTTGAATGAGAACCATTCAACTTTCACTGAAAGCAGTGAAGAGCACTAAACACCTCCGTGTGAGTGGCTCAAGTGTGCCTAGTGGGAGTCGAACTTAGGACGTCTGAGTTTACGGCTTGTACCAAGTTCGTTGCTCACCAACTGCGCTACCCTCTTGAGTTGACCATTTTTTCTTATCTCAATTTGACACAAATTTAGATTTATGAGGCAAAAAGAATGAATATAATATTTCTTTAATTAACTATGTAAGTATTGTGTATGAGTCTGTCCATTTGGGTGATGCTACAAACCCAAGGTTCATAGCTAAGGTGATAGAACCTTGCAATAGCCACTATTTAGAGTCATTTTTCTTTTTCGATCTGGCAAGGTTATATGGTTTCATCATAAGCTATTCAAGTCAATTTAATAATTTTTAATCATGATTTTTCTTAGATCACTACTCTTAAATTTTATGTGGAGTATGGCAGTTCTAATCCTATCATGATGTGCAGATTTTTTCATGCCAAGTACTGATGGCACGAGGCCACATTAAGACAAAGGCCACTGCCCATCCCCTTGCAGTTTTAGACTTTTAGGGCTTTGTACTTGCCTGAACTTCTTCATGGAACAAAATTTTACTTTCAACCTGTGTATTGCTGTCCTATGCTCCCCAAGGAAGATTCTGTCCTATGTCCCCACAAGTCCTCAAAGTAGGTGTGCACCAACTGCAGAGGATTATGGTCCCTAAAAGAAGAAAGAAATAGAGAAATTCTATCATGTCATTGAAACTTCTATTCTAGTCAAATGGATACCGATCCTTCGACCCAAAAAAAAAAATATTGGAAACTGATCCGATAACATACAATGGAAATTTTTTGTTTGATTCAAAAATTTGTTTACATTGAAGTAGTCAGTATAACTGTGTATGGAAAATTTAGTAAATCTGCAGTTCCTGCAATTCTAAATAATGGTAAAAGTTTTGAACTTGACGGTCTTGTGCTTGCATGCCATTTTGTGCAGTTAGCCTCAGCCAGCATGATTCATCCATATCTGTCCTTAATGCCACAACATTTATTGCACCTCCTTCTACGGTTAGGTCTGTGTCTATGAGAGATATGGGTACAGAAATGACTCCTATCGCTAGCCAAGAGCCTTCCAGGACTGGAACACCTGTGAGAGCAACAACACCAACGCGCAGCCCATCTTCTTCTCGTCCCTCAACTCCTGGCCGAGCTGGACCTGCTTCATCAGCTGTTGATACAACTGATTGCCATCTAGATCCTAACAGAGAAGAGGTGTCTGAGAAGGAACTACAAATGAAAACTAGGAGAGAGATAATTTCCCTTGGAACTCAGCTTGGTAAGACAAATATTGCAACTTGGGCAAGCAGGGAGGAGGAGGACAAGGATGCATCTACTTCATTTAAGAGCGTACCCGTGGATCAACAAGCCAAAAGTGTCATTGAGACCCGGGCAGCTGCTTGGGAGGAAGCAGAGAAAGCCAAGTATATGGCCAGGTTAAATTACTTAATGCAAAAAGTCGGCTTTTGTTTTCTTACAAGAATTCCAGTTTGATTCTTCACATAGCTGGAACTGTCAGTTCATGGCAAGTTTCTCTCAGTGAATCAAAACTCAAAAGTGTTGTTGCCAATAGGGGCATACCTTCTTTTCAGTTACTGCCTCCAAGTATGGGGTTTCAGTCTCTCAGATGGGAAGTTATGGTGAACATTGCAGGTACACACGGGAAGAAATCAAAATATTAGCATGGGAAAATCACCAAAAAGCCAAAACAGAGGCTGAGATGAGGAAAATCGAGGTATTTTTTATACTCTTGGTAGTGTGGTGACTTTCAATCTGACTGATTGTTGCGTCAAAACTTCTAAGCTTAGCTAGCCAGTTGACGATTGATGCTTCTATAATGGGTTTTAGTTTGCTTTTATGCTTCTGAATAATATTCCAATTCTTTTGCTCTTGAGAATCTTTACAAAGAATTATCAAGTTATGTATACTTTGTAGCAACCATATTTTTTACTCTCTTCTTGGAAATTAAATTTGGTCTCTGGCAATGATGCTTTCTCCAATAATATGAGTTTAACTTCTTTATAATCCTGTATGTTCAAATTTTGGTGGAGGAAGATAAATGGTACCATATGATTTATAGGTGCCTAACATTTGATGTTATTTGGTCTAGAAGGAATAATCAAAACAACTATAGCAAGGAAATCTGGAGCAGGGGCTGCATCTCAGTGTTTGGAATTTATTTATTATTTTTTTTTTTTTAATGTACATTGTTCAAACTTTGGTGAACCAAAATTGGTTCCATTTGACTGTGGATGCCAACCGTTTGAGGTTATTATGGTGTAGAAGGGAATCATAATTGATCCGTTGTCCTAAATTAGTTAAATAATCAAAATGATTAGCTAGGAAATTTGGAGCTTGGGCTGTCTTTCATATTTCCCCTTAAAATTTAGGACGGGGGAACCTTTTCCATGGAGCAGTTCTATGACCAGGCAATGAGCATAACTCTCAAACCATGGTTGGGAAATTGTATTTATATTGAATAGAAGAAACAAATTACAATAGGACCACCGGGTCTGCAACTAATAACAAGACTTTAAGACTTAAAGACTGGACATAAGTGACTTTACACTTAAATAACAAAGACGCTACAATAATATCCTTAAGAGAACCGATACACTTAACACACCCATAGAATTGACACACTTAACACTCCCCCTCAAGCTGGAACATAGCACCCATGCAAAGCTTGAAACACCCTTGGAGAAATACATTTCAAAACAAGGATTTGGTAAACAAGTCTTCAGGTTGATTACTCGAGCTAACAAACGGAGTTGTAATCAATTTCTTCATTACTGCATCTCAAACAAAACGACAGTCATCTTCGATATGCTTGGTCATCTCATGAAATACTAGATTACGAGCAATGTAAATAGCCGCCTGGTTATTACTAAACATGTCCATAGATTTGCTGACCAGAAAACCAATCTTCTGAACAAACGATCTAATCCATATCAACTTAGTTGCAGTGGGAGTCATTGCTCTGTACTCAGCTTCATCACTAGAACAACTAATGAAGTTTGCTTTTTTACTCCTCCTTGTAACAAGATTGCTCCAAACAAAGGTAAAATATCTTGTAGTTGACCTCCAATCACCATCAGCACCATCACAATCAGCATCAGAAAAATTAATTCCATTGGTGTGTTCATTACGGTGGTCAATAAACTAGCTAATCACACCAACATCAAAGGATATACGGGTAACAATAAGATATATATAAGTTTGTCGACTAACCTCCGATACTGATGTTTGTCTACAAATTCCTTGGCATCAAACTCTCCAAGTTTAACATGAGCATCCATAGGAGTATCAATTGGCTTACAAGTTACAACTAAACATTCATGTCTCACTCAGAAGATCAAGAGCATACTATGACTGAGACAAACTAATCACTTCTTTACCTCAAAAAACCTCAATGCCAAGGAAATATTTTAGAGTGCCCAAACCTTTCATCTGGAATTGCTACTTTAAGTAAGATTTAACATGTTTAATTCCAAACAAGTCATTACCTAAAATAATAATATCATCAACACAAACAACCAGCTCAATAACGTTACTGTACCCGCATAGGGACTATGTAGAAATATGAAAGTGGAATGAAAGTAGTCTACACTACGCCTTCAAAGGGGCTATGGCACATTTATTGACCCTTTGGATTCCAAGAGCCACCAAAGTCTTGTTTGTTTTTTTACTAGACTCAATCAATCGAGAGCTTGCATTAGAGAAAGCAGTAGTGATCAAAGACTTTGTACTGAGAGCTAGGGGTGGGATTTCCACACCTAGCGCTTAGATCGCGGTACTTTCTTTCAGAATCCATTCTAGCCCTTGTGGCATTTCAATCTCAGCCCTTCTTCTGCTCCTATTCTGGTTCTATACCCACCGCCATCCCTCTTTTGAAAAGAAAGAATTCCCTTCCTTCCCAGATCAAGGGTGCTCTACGATTAACTCAACCACCAGGAGAGAGTGCTCGTAGATCAGCTCTCTTGCTTTGTTTGCTTTACCTTGCTTGCTTATTAGCTTAGCTTGGTTTGAAAAGTCAAGTGCAAAAGCTAAAGTGCTTTAGTTTTGCGGTCACATAAACATTGAGAAAAGCTACAGCCATCAACAACTCTACTGAAGTTATCAAATCATGCTCTTGGGGACAATTCCAACCCATATTTGTTCAGCTCATGTAAGGCTAAATAGAAAACTGCACAACCCCAATAGGTACAAATGTCAGTATAGGAAAACAACCCCAAACAATAGTAAACAGCCCTATTAAGATCACAATTTGAACTACTAACACTGACCTAAACTCTGCCTAGAAGGACATAGCAGTAGAAGCCAATAACAACCAATTGGCCAAGGACAGATTTTTCAAAACTGAGAAAATAATTATGACCAAGAACCACAAAAATACGGAACAGTAAAGGGAGATATTACCATCGAATATAAGGTGGTATGGCTAGAACTGAAAATAATTCTAATTTTGATTTAGGTAATTGGGAGATTTCTGAGATCTCGATACCCAGGTGTCAGATGGCCTTTCTTCCTTGGTCGAGGGGCACTCCTAGTGGAGCCAATAGACTCGCCAAAGATGAGCCTGAATGGCCTTATCGGATAACAGATCTGTGGACTTGAATGCTGCCCAGAATTCTCCAGAAAAGTGCTGCCATAGGCCTTTGAAAAGAAATCTCAGATCACAGTAGCAGTAGTGGATAATGAGGGCTTGTATTTAGCCTTCTAACAGCTCTCGGGCAGGGCTATTATGGGTCAGAAAATAATAGAAATAAAGGGAGAGAAAGGAGACTCTTTTGCAAGAAAAGAAGGGGGGTAATGGGTTGAGCTTCTTACCCTCTCATAGGTCTCTCACCTCACTGCATCACACAGCCATAGTTTGCAATAAACTGCTCTTTTCTTAACCCAAATCTATTGGGGATCTACCCCTCTTGTTGTATTAATAACTAGAAAAACAAATTACGAAATAGGAAACCCAGTCCATGCATGGGCTTCTTGTTGGCCAAGTCTACTTTATTAGAAAGAAATAGAAAGAAAGAAAAAATAGAAACTCTTAACTAATAAAAATACCAACTACGTACTAGGAAAGAAGGATCTCAGCTGCACACAAACTCTTCTATCGCTAGCTGGCCTTGAACCCTTATAATACCTCTCAAGTAATCTCCACGCAAGAGAGCGTCCTGGTTTTGACTTATCTCCCAACTAATTGGCCTCGCCAGATCTAGAAAATCTAGGAAAACCCTCTCCACACAAGTTGTATTTTCCAAACTTACTTCTCCCCTGATTATTCTCAACACAAGCTGTACAAGAGGTCTTAGAAGTTCACATCTGCATTGTAATATATACCCAAAAGTCCCCCCCCCCCAAAAAAAAAAAAACACAGAGAGCTAGCATTGAATATTCATTTAAATCTGGAGATATATCCTAGAGATGCTGCTCAAAATAGGCTGCTTGATAGTGTGAAATAGGACCCAACATGCTGGAAAGTTAACCCCAAATTATAGGCCAATTGTGAATCAACTTTGGAGTCCCAATCATGGACTTGTTCTACAACAAATTTCTTAGCATTCTCCCCCTTGAGCAACATACCCAAGAGGTTGCTCCATATAGACCTCCTCACTCAAATCACCATAGAGAGGCATTCTTGATGTCTAACTGAAAAAGAGGCCAATCAAGGTTAATATAACCAGAGATCAAAACTCTCACAAACTCAATGCAAGTAAGAGGAGAGGAGGTTTCAAAATAATAACTCCGTAGGTCCAAGTATAGCCCTTAGCAACCAACCGAGCTTTCTGTTGCTCAACCAAACTATGTGGATTATACTTAATGATATACATCCAATGACTCCACACAAGATCCTTGCCTGGAGATAGATTTACCAAAGTTCAACTCTTGCAAGAAAGCAAGGCATTTATTTCCACATCAAGGGCCGACTTCCATCCAGTCTAAGATAAAGCATCTTGGTGCTTTCTAGGAACAAAGTGAGAGTTCAATGAGAGGCAAATATACGAAGAAAAATAAGATGATGGGAAATAGAAATATAATTAGAAATCAGATAAGAGTTAGAAATAAGGAGGACTAGGGTTAGAGATGAGGGAAGAAGGAGAGAAGTTGAGAGAAGGAAAAAGGTGAAATGAGAGCAAAGCGTTGGGAAGGCTTCTTGCTCTTTCCCAAATATATTAAGTTCAAACAAGTGTTAGGAATATTACATAGACCTCCCTAAGGGAGGTGAAAGAGAAATAAAAGAAAATACATATAAGGACAACTTAACATAAGACAGTTCCTAAAGTACCCCTATTACATACATTCTAACAAAGCAGCTAAAGAGTTCTAAGTATAGGAATGAGTACCTCCCAAAGAGCAATAAGCAAGTTATCAGAAGAAGAAGAACCTTTAGGCAAAGACTCGGATTGAGAGAGGTGAGGAATGACATCAACTGGCAGTGACTGCTTGGGACGATGCTAGTCTACTTATAATGGTGCCCCTGTAGGTTTGAGGTTAGAGGAATAACTTGAGGGATAGATGGAAGAGTAGGAGAAACATGACCTAAGTTAGAAACAACAATGCCAATCTAGGTAGTAGTCTAAAAAAATATAACATCAGCACTAACAAACTACTTACAGGTAACAAGATCGTAACCACCGTAGCCTTTTTTGGTGCAAGAGTACCCAAGAAAGACACACTTTATAGCACGAGGAGATAGTTTATCAGTGCCAAGACAAAGATTATGAACAGAACTTTGCATACCGAAATTTGTGGTGGTAGAACAAATAAAGGGTTAGGGAAAATAACAGAGCAAGGTGATTTATTACTAAACAAAGAAGACATCTGATTGATCAAATAACAACTTGTCAAAATAGCATCTCCCCAATAAAGTTTGGGGACACTTGTATAAAACATTAAGGATCTGGCAATTTCTAACAAGTGTCGGGTTTTCCTTTTCATTATCAGAACAAAAAGAAGAAATGTTCAAGCCAAGCAATCTCAAAAGGATTATTAGTATGCAAAAAGTTTCAAACAAACCCCAAACTGAACTTTAATATCATTATAAGATTGTTTTAAAATAGACAAACTCAAAAAGATTCTTTAAAAGATATCACCATGTCATGCGAGAGTGATCGTCAACAAAGGTAACAAAAAAAAAGTCTTAATCCTATACACTACAAGATGGGAAGAAAGTACGAAGATGTTTGCCAAGCTCACAAGATTCACATTCTATATAGAAGATAGACTTGTGATTAGGGACCATATGCCGTAGCTTGGAGAGAGAAAGATGATCCAGTTGGTGGTTCCAATGTAGAGAAGAAGCACAAACAAAGGTAACAAACGCCACAATAGATGAGGAAGCAACATCATAGTATAGGCCATCCCTCTTGTGCCCTCCATTAATCGTCATCTTTGTCTTGAGATCTTGAAAAAACACAATGAGAAGTGCAAAAGGTGACGGAATAGCTAAGATATTTTGTAATCTGACTAACAAATAAAAGATTGATGGGTAATTTAGGAACATAAAGTACGGTAGACAATAAAAGAGATGAAGACAGAGGATTGTGTGAGGACACACCTGAGTCGATGACCCATGGAACATTAGTGAGGGATCCATTTGTAAGAGCAACTTATGATGTCATGCGAGAGTAATCGTTAACAAAGGTTCTTAAAAAAAAAGTCTTAATCCTATAAGGACCCCAAATATCATAATGTATTGAAACAAATAAAGAGTAACTCCTATACACACTACAAGATGGGAAGAAAGTACGAAGATGTTTTGCCAAGCTCACAAGATTCACGTTCTACATGGAAGATAGACTTGTAACTAGGGACCATATGCCGTAGCTTGGAGAGAGAGATGATCCAATTGGTGGTTCCAATGTAGAGAAGAAGCACAAACTAAGGTAACAAATGCTAAAATTGATGAGGTCTTGAGGAAGCAACATCATAGTATAGGTTATCCCTCTTGTGCCCTCCATCAATCGTCATCTTTGTCTTGAGATCTTGAAAAAACACAATGGGAAGTGAAAAAGGTGATGGAATAGCTTAGATATTTTGTAAACTGACTAACAAATAAAAGATTGATGGGTAATTTAGGAACATAAAGTACGGTAAACAATGAAAGAGATGATATGACACCCAAGAATATGGCAAATACCAGACCTGCCTGGGAGATCGGTGAGGTGTCCCCACCATGAATACGGAAAGTACCAAGGGGTTTGGGAGATCGGTGAGGGTGTGCAAACTTTAGTCCCGCATCGCCTAAGGAGAGATTACTAGGCTAGTTAATAACCTCTAGCCTCCTTAACATGGCACAGTGCGTTTTAAAGCCTTAAGGCCCATGGGCCAAAGAGGACAATATTGTGCAAGGTTAATGGGGTCAGGGCGTTACAAATGGTATCAGAGTAGACCCCAACAGCGTGTGGAGCCACAGTGGGGACATTGTGCCGAAAGGGGGGGAGGTTGTGACACCCAAGAATACGGCAAGTACAGACCCGCCTGGGAGATCGGTGAAGTACCCCACCAAGAATACGGCAAGTACCAGGGGGTTTGGGAGATTGATGAGGGTGTGCAAACTTTAGTCCCGCATCGCCTAAGGAGAGATTACTGGGCTAGTTAACAACCTCTAGCATCCTTAACAGAGGAATGTGTGAGGGCACACCTGAGTCAATGACCTAGGGAACATTAGTAAGGGATCCATTTGTAAGAGCAACTTAGGATGTCATGTGAGAATGATCGTCAACAATGGTTCTAAAAAAAAAAAAGAGTCTTAATCCTATAAGGACCCCAAATATCATAATGTATTGAAACAAATAAAAAATGACTCCTATACACACTACAAGATGGGAAAGAAATACGAAGATGTTTGCCAAGCTCACAAGATTCACATTCTATATGGAAGATAAACTTGTAACTAGGGACCACATGCCGTAGCTTGGAGAGAGTAAGATGATCCAGTTGGTGGTTCCAATTTAGAGAAGAAGCACAAAGGTAACAAATGCCACAATAGATGAGGAAGCAACATCATAGTATAGGCTATCCCTCTTGTGCCCTCCATCAATCGTCATCTTTGTCTTAGATCTTGAAAAAACACAATGGGAAGTGCAAAAGGTGACGGAATAGCTAAGATATTTTGTAAACTGACTAACAAATAAAAGATTTATGGGTAATTTAGGAACATAAAGTATGGTAGACAATAAAAGAGATGAAGACAAAGGAATGTGTGAGGACACACCTAAGTCAATGGCCCAGGGAACATTAGTAACGGATCCATTTGTAAGAGCAACTTAGGATGGGAAATTAGACAATTGAAAAGAGGAGAATAGATTTGGCTTACCAATCATGTGTGAGGACACACCCAATGACCCAGTGACCCAAAGACTGAGGATGAGGAAGCAAGACATGTGGGTCTAAATGAGCCAATGTGGAAGAAGACTGAGGATGAGAAAGCAAGACATGTGGGTCTAAATGAGCCAATGTGGTAGGATGTTGGATCGAATGGCATCACTCTAGAGGAGGGGTGAATTGGGTGTAAGACTTTTCTTTTACATTGAAATAATCTCACAACTTTGAGTGATCACTTGTTCAATGATCAACATTAAATTTATGAACAGTATCTTGACTGATCAAACTCAAGTAACAGTACCTTAACCAAGGATTAAAGTATCGGTATCTGTCTCCGTATCGGTCAACCAAAATTAAAATACGCAGCGGAGGGTATCGTATCGTATCGTATCGGAGATACACTAAGATACGCTAAAGATACACACATAAATGGATAGGAAACATTTTTGCATAAAAACTTTGTTAAAAAAAGCTATTGATAACATGTATTATGCATAAACACTAAATTGAGGGTATCGCACTAAGAATTCAAGGTTTATAGTTGTCTCATAAATGTAAAATCCTTGTTCCCAACCTTGATTTCCACTTTAGTTAGAGAGAAATATGGTTGGCAACAGCTTTGGAACAAAAACCCCTCAAAAATTACCCATCTTGGCCATTATATGACCGTAGTGTACTGTATCAGTACATACCGATACTCACCGATACGTACTGATCGATACATATCGATACGTACCAATACATGCCGAAACGTACATTTGACCTCAATTTTATATATTCCATAGAGTCGTATCGGTGCATATCATATCGTATCGATGTGTATCGGTGGTGTATTGATGTATATCGGTATGTATCATAGGATATATATCGATACGAAAGGATTTTAAAAATTCCATGTATAGTATCAGTGTGTATCGTATCGGTCGGCTAAATTTAAGATACGTATCGGTATCGGAGATACTTTAAACCATGACCTTGACTGATCAAACTCAAGTAGCAAGGAAAATCAAAGTACTAACACCTCTTCTAGATGTGGATTGGATATCTTTCAGATATTATTGCTACCACTTTACCATAGATACTTGCAAGCAAGAGTTAACACTTAAATGCATAAAGGAACTGTTGCAATTGTTGGATTGCAACTAAGGTAAGCATTTAAATGTAAGTAAAGCAAATAAATGGACTAAGAAGAGGAAGTAGAGTAACTTACACAAGAATGAGGTGAGAGAGCCACTAAATGACAATCAATTTATCATTGTTCAGATCCTTCTTGATCCTACATCTGCTCCCACATTCAACTTGACCATGGATTTTCTCCACTAGTTGATTCTTTTCCCAAGCAAGAAACGAGCTTTTATACCAATCAATCACAGTCCATCGAATTGGGACCCAAACCTCCATGTCCAAGGATTTCATTCATACAATCACAGTCCTTCGGATTGTGTACCCAGGCCAGCAGCCAAGGATTTCATCAACACAACCTCAGCCCATCGAGTTGTGCACCCTAGCCAACAGGCAAGGATTTCACACAATCACTGTCCATTGGATTGTGTACCCAAGTCCTCGACCAAAGATTTCCTCCATGTATTCCAAGTACATCCATAAACTTGCTCCAAGCCCACCACCTCTTGCAGCATCTGACTTCTTTCTTCAAGTCTGGAACAACATCCTTTAAGCTCAGTTGTATCTTCACAAGATCTTTCCTTTACCCTTATCTTCAACATAATCTCTAAATGAAGCTCTTCATCTTGTGGGAGGCCACCACCTTATGTAAAATACTCAAGTCCTTGTAGCTATGACTCAAGCCCTTTTAGAGGCACCCAACTTTTCGTTAGAGTCGAGCTTATTCAAACTAATTTTTTCAATTGAAGCGCAAGAACTTTATCATCATTAAACGAATACTTCCCTAACTTCCAAGGAAAATTATCAATTAGGCTCTCTTGATCATCAATGAAAATGCTTTAGAAGTTGACACTTGATTATCCACTAAGCTCCTTCATTTAATGATTCAAACCTCCACTTTTGATTCAATAAATGACTGTTCACAGTTGACCATGTGCCACCACAGTTGGGAGTCCCAGATTAGGAAACCAGAACAGGACTGTGAATTGGGATATTCAAAAGCTGCAAAACAAAAGCATCTCAAAGTCACATATCATGTGATTTGTGTAGAGTACAGGTATAATACATTTTTTCTCATAATCAAGATGTCAACATTAATTTCATGAAGATCTTCTATGATATAGATGTGGCTTGGCTATATGACTGCAAAAAAGTTAGTAATATAACCATAAACAAAAAGCATTCACAGTGCATGAGGCTGCCACCACTGCGGTGTCTGGGGAGGATCATAGTGTACGCAGCCTTAACCACACTTCACAGAGAGGCTAAGTTAGTAATACAACCATATTTCTTGTAATTGAACACTTTCCCTTGGAGAAATTGAGATCTGAGAGACCATATGGATCTGAACCATACAAGTACTCAGAGTTTTAATTGGTGCAATTCGGAAATTTTTTTTTTTTTATTAGGTTTTAGTCTAGTTATTTAAAATTATAAATCATCTAGAACGGACATGATCAATCTCAATTGTAAATGCGAACTTCAAAAATGATTTGAGGCCTTGGCACAATCTAACTTCGGCAGAAGTTGATTAATTAAATTAATAAATCATCATTAATATTAGATGAGGATGTGTTATTCTCCTTGTTGAACGTGGTTGAGGCCTTGGCACAATCTAAAGAGTTCTAATTGCATGGGGAATTGGACCATCTGAACTGTGAATAGTTTATTTCAATTGGGAGTGAAGGGGCAGGGATATTGGATAAACTACCATGGAAGGTTAAGAAGTGGGATTATTTTGTGGAGCATAATTGCTCTCCTTTCTAATATAGACTTCTGACAGTATAATCTAGAAACTTGAATTGATTGTCGGTAGATATATCTACTCTTTCTGCTTCAGTTAAAAGGCTTAAAATCAAAATTGTCTTTCTGTTGCAGTAGGTTGTCTATTTTTATTAGTCCAATTACCTTATATGTCTAGTTCAACAAAACCAGACACAAGGGCAGGTTTGACCATAATAAGTTGGTTCAAACTTGATTGCAATATTTGTAAAAGAAAACTAAGGTTTTTCAATGTCCTCCAATGAAGGATTTAGGTGCAAAAATGTAATGGAACCATAGAATGATGCATTTGGAAATCATGGCTGATATACATGTTCTATAGTAACCAAAGATTATATCTTCAATCTATTACATATAGATATGATTGGATGGTGATGCCGTGTGGCCTGGACATCTTAAGTCACATCAAGGATTAAAGTATCGGTATCGGTCGCCGTATCGGTCGGCCAAAATTAAGATACGTATCGGAGAGTATCGTATCGTATCGGAGATACACTAAGATACGCTAAAGATACACACATAAATGGATAGGAAACATTTTTTTAAACACTTTTGCATAAAGAGTTTGTTAAAAAAAACTATTGATAACATGTATTATGCGTAAACAATAAATTGAGGGTATCGTACTAAGAACTCAAGGTTTGTAGTTGTCCCATAAATATAAAATCCTTGTACCCAACCTTGATTTCCACTTTAGTTAGAGAGAAATATGGCTGACAGCAACTTTGGAACAAAAACCCTTCAAAAAATCATGTTTTTCTGAAAAATTACCCATCTTGGCCATTATATGACCATAGCGCACTGTATCGATATATACCGATACTCACCGATACGTACCGATATATATCGATACTCACCGATACGTCTCAATATATACCGATACGTACCAATACATACCGAAACATACATTTTACCTCAATTTTATAATTTTCATAGTCGTATCGAGGCATATCGTATCGTATCGATGTGTATTAATAGTGCATTGATGCATATCGGTATGTATTGTAGGATATATATTGATACGAAAGGATTTTAAAAATTTCATGTATCATATCGATGTGTATCGTATCGGTTGACTAAATTTAAGATACGTATCGGAGGGTATCGTATCGGTATCGAAGATACTTAAAACCATGAGTCACATAGTTCGGGCAAAATATGCAATCCTCTTCCTCGTCACCGTCGAATCATGAAGGATCCTTGATCAAGTGACGGAAGTCATTCCATTGGTTCAGAAAAATTTCACTGTTCTTTTACTTATCTAGATAAGATGAACAGTCTCCTTTGCTCTCTTTTGACTTTAGTCTCATGTCATAAATGATTCTATAGTATGAAGTTTATATTGTTAAGAAATAAAAACTGTTTTAATTTTCTGTTTGATTCATTTTGCGGGATGTGATTAACATATTTTCATTGCACTGTGCTACTCAACAAAAACATACTTGGAGCCCTGATTCGGGACCACAGGGGGAGGGAAGTAAACTTTAAATCTATAGTTTCAGAAATTATGCATCATTTCACAGTAACACACTAGTGTTAATGATTTTTCAGGTTGAGGTGGAAAGGATGAGGGGCCGAGCACAAGATAAGTTGATGAACAAGCTTGCAGCGGCAAGGCACAAAGCAGAAGAAAAGCGAGCAGCGGCCGAAGCAAAGAGAAACCGACAAGCGGCAAAAACTGAGCAGCAAGTAGAGTACATACGCAAAACTGGCCGCATTCCTTCCTCTTGTTTCTGCTCTGATTGGTGCACTTGAAATTCCTACCCTTATCCCTTGGAGGAGCCTTGGCCATTTTCACCAACATATATGATTTTTTTTTTTTTTCTTCTTTTGTGTTTTGTATTTAACATGCATATATTAAGATAAGCTTCATAATTATAATTGAGTTGTTTGGAATGTTCATTGAAAATGATCCTCATAAATTGGTCAAGCAATCTAGGTTTTTACATTTGCTGTGTAAAATGCCCAGAGTTGATCCTGCTGAAGTATTTATCACCGCTTGGGTTGAGATCAATGGACCCCAAGCCAGAAACATGAGTTTTAGAAAATGAAGGGCTTCCACTCCTGGGAAGTTCCTAAGCACATACTGTTGTTACCTGAAAGAAAATGCTTTTCTTGAAGGTTGAACAATTCAAAAAATTTAAAGAGTTGTAGATGTTAAGAATTGTATATGGCAACCTCTTATTAATGTTTGTTTCTGAGAAAGGCAAAATGTATGGTTGGGTAGGGTTTGGGCCAGACATGGGCTGAGACTGTGGGTTGGAGATATGTATACATGTATATATGTATAGATGCATACAAGATAAAAGGCTATGTTTTGGTTTTAAGGGAAGTGAAATTTTCAAATTTAGAAAAGAAATTTATGTAATAAGGTAAACAACGTAGAAAAAGCACCCATTTCTGTACCCGTTCTGGAAGAATGAAGAAAAAATGGATGTTTTGTTAATAGGAACATAAAACTGTTTATAGCCATCGCGATATATACAAGTATACTCATCCAAGCCATAGGAACATGTACATATGTAATATGAGAATTTTCACATTGTTGAAAATCTTGTGGTGTACCTGAAGACTTAAATGGATAGCAATCGCTGTTAAGAACAACCAAGATCCAATGAGAATTTGCCTGTAGCTTCTGGTCTTTGACATAAATTTGGCCTTAACTAGTGAACAAGAAAGACATGGATGTATATTCAATACGCAATCAAAGGATTTTGCATGCTTACCAAAGAATCAACTCCATGAGAACGCTAGTGTGCCACAGCAAGAAAACGTTGCGCTAGCACACTCCTATACTGACATCTCGTGCATCGTGCTCATCCGTTGCTTGGTTGTTTGCTAGGCGCTAACACGTAGTAGTTTGATTGCCTAATCTAGGACCACCCTGTGGTCAAGCTGATCTACGACCACCCTTGCTTTGTTTTCACTCCGCTAGTGCGTGGCACTCCTTGCTTGCGGAGCGGCATACCGAAAAAAGAAGGAATGACTTTCTATATCTTCGATGGAGAAGTCCCCAGAAAAAGTCAAAGGTCTTCCCGATCTCTTTTTTGGCGAAAAGACTAAAAGTAGGAGTGTTCGGTGCCCCTACTTTCGAGACTCTGAAAGACTTCATCCAGAGTATCCAATGAAAACTCATTCCCCCTCCCATTTTTGATTATACATGTTTTATGTAATTTTTATTTTACATTTTATAGCAAAGGGTTTTGGATGCAAAGTGAAGTGAATTTTAATAACCAAATATGGAATAATTTGAAGTTAGTGATATAGCTAGATAGGGTAGTGATTACAAAAAATTCTTTTTTAAGTTTGAAAATTTCATTTCCCTTCCCTTTAATTTTCTTTACAACCAAACATAGCCAAAAGTCATAAGTCATATATAAGAATTTACATTTACTATAAACCATGAATTTAAGGTTCAAACATACTTTTTCCTATTCTATGTAAAATATAACATAAAAATGAAAAAAAATAGGACCAAGCGGGCCCACCCTGAGCCCAACAAGGCCTGGCTGAGATATTCCAACCTGACCTTGGAGTAAGCCAGATCTGCACTGAGCCTTGGGTAACCTAGGTAAGCCTGGGTTTTCAAAACCCGACACAGCTGAAGTGATGTTCCCCCAACTGATGTATGGTCAACCTACTACATCACATGTCAAATTCTATAGCGAAGTTGAACCATATCTGTCACACCCCGTTCACTGTACCGGGAGGAGAACTCTATGGCAGACTTGTTAGCGAAGAAAGGTGCTTCTTTGCAATCTTTCTTTCGTTTAGGATACTCATCCTACTTTTGTCAATAGGATATTGAGCCATCTCTTAATTATATATTATCTTTACTAGTTTTCTTTTAAGCTTATTTTGTTAGAGGTTCTCTACCGATGGCATTGCCATAAGTGGATCCTTCAGTCGTATTGACTATATATCTTTTGCTCTGCTAATAGCCATGTTATTTCTATTTATACTTCTATTTATTCATAGATACCATTCACTGGCAATACTCAATCTGGATTGAAATCTAATTAAGGCCCTTCATCAGCAGTTTTCAAATTTAGTGATAAAAGTTGGTCCATCCTCTTTTTAATGCCATAAGGAGATGAGATACCTAAACACGTTTTCCATGCTGTGACATTTCATACCATAGATGTGTTAATATGATGTGAAAGTAGCCCACACCCTGTTGCTCAGTTTTTCAGAGTTAGTGCAAGCTGGCCCTCCGTCCCTTGGTATTGGGATATAATGCATGGTCCCTAATGCCAAATTATGACACGTGTTTATTAGATAAGATATGTTCTTTCCAGTCTCACTCACTGGTCCAAATGATACTATTAGGGCTGGACAGCTTTGTAGCAAGAGTATATATAGCCCAGCTATTGACAGCCCTTGTGTGGTCAAGATGTGTTATGATAGCGATCTTGTTTAAGGGTGCCAATCGATCGGTTCGGGTCAGCATTGGTCTGGTTGAATTGATTTCAGTCTGTTATTGGATCCAACCTGAAACCAAACTATTAAGGAAGTTTTTAGTTTGATCCAGTCTGGTCTAGTTTTTTATCAGCTTTTTTATTATTGATTTGTAATCGGGCTACCATCGAAGGCCTGAGAATGACTAGGAAGGAAGAGTGATCCGATTCAGAGTGGAGAACTAAAAGAACCAAAGACATGCCTAAAATGACCATAGTAGAAGTAGTGAATAAAGACATGCATAATTTAGATCTTGTTCCAAGTATGATCTCGAATTTATAGATCTAACTGAAGGACAAGGATCCATGTAGTTGATCCCATCTAGATGGAATTTTACTAATCTATTATTGTTGTTTTCCTTTCCTTTTACTATTACTATTTCTATTTTATCTTTAAACGGATCTATGTAATCAACCATATTTAATTGGGGTAAGGCAGAGTTGTTGTTGTAAACGAGTTACCATCAAATCGGATTTGATCCGATCTAGCTTTGATTTACATAAGAAAATTAATGAGAAAAATATGGTTTATTTTTAGTTTTTGGTTTCTTATTAGGTTATTATTGGTCCAGTAGTTTTCAATCTTATTTTCAGTTCGATCGATGCATTTGGTTTGTCCGATTTAATTTGGGTTTTCTACAAATTTCATAAAACCAACTCAAAATCAAACCAATAAGAGTTCGGTTCAGTTCCATCCGGGCTGATCTTTGACACTCTTAGTCTCTTAGCATTGCTCATTGTAAAAGACAAGTTAAAAATAGAATCCAAATATTCGGTACCAAGATACCATACCATTTCTTATTGTGTTGCCCACTTTGTGGGCCTACACTATAAACTCCTAAACTTTTTGCAGATAACCCTCTCACCACTTTTGAAGAAAAGTACAATGGCTAACTAAATGAAGCAAATGGAGTATAGTCAAGTGTGAATTATTTATGACATATAAGGGTGTCTTAAGATAAAAACAAGCATCTCATGAGATTGCTCTTTTTGAATAAAGTTAGTCATGCAATGATAGCAGCTAAAGCATAATCAATGGCATCTCATCATCCCCAAACTTAACTCTCTTATGGGTTCATTGCCTCCTTAAATCCATGTTACCAACACTTTAACCAACCATTTCATCTTTGCCTAAGCTGAGTTAAAACTTCCTTATTGGATACTCTTTACTTTATCTTTATCTTTTTCTTTGAATTTATTGATTCAATCTGACCAGTCCACTAACTTTTATCTGATTTTCCTTTAAGGAATATGATTTTCCTTTTGGGAAAAACATTCCCATGCTATCAAGTGCAATAGTTCCGAAAGAAAGTGAAATTTTCAAATTTATAAAGAAACTTCAGTAATCATTGTTCCGACATGGTTATGTCACTAACTTTAAATCATTCTATATTTGGTTATTAAATTTCACTTTTCTCTCCATCTAAAAATCCCTTCAATTTGAAAAGTAAAACTACATGGCTACGTGGAAGGTGGACCTTATGTCTAGACATAGGAGCACATGAAATTATTACCTCACCCCCTATGAAATCAAATATCTTGTTCAAGTTGATGCCCTTGCTCTGATGCAATGGCCACGTAATTAGACAACGATCTCTTGCCTATAGAAATTACGCTTAAGAAGTATTATTACCAAATATGATAATAAATTTTAGTTTATACAATCATGTTAAGTAATGATTACAAAATTTTTATTTTAAATATGAAAATTTTTTTATTATTTTTTTTTTCTTTTCTTTTTATAACGAACTTAGTCTTTTTTTTTTTTTTTTCTGTCCTAAATATATGGGCCTCATGTGAATAATACTTTATTCAAGATAATCATTGATGTAGCGCACACATTCCTCTCCACACTGGAAGCATAGGAAATCCTCTCTCTTTCCTTTTATCAATTTCCATTGGAAGTGATAACTCATAAGTAGATTTCCTTCAACTGCACTGATCTTTGGAGAGAAAATCTAGATAATGTTCCACTGTGACTTCTAGGTAAACTGTTGCTTGTGACACCCATTTATGTGAAACACATTTGTCCTTTTGCTCCAAACAAGAATTTTAGCCAAATGTCCATTAAATGGGTCCATATGTTCTAATTACTTTTAATATTTTTTAAGTCTTGCTCAAGCCTAATTGTAGGGTAATTATGAGAACAAGTCCACTTTCCATGAAAGCAATTGTGCCCAACTTGAAATAATGGTTGAATGATTTAGGAGGGCCCATAGTGCTCATTATGTCTTTCACTTGGATTTGCAAAGGAGTTGATGATTCTTTCTTACTTGAGTCCTTAATGGGGTAAACATTCTTAGAAATGAATGATTGAGGAGTGGATCCTTTTCTTGGCATGTGACCTAATGGCTTTTCTCTGTCATCCACATGATGATACTCTTCTATGAGGAAATTAATGTCACCTTGTCCCCACTTAGTAAATTGACAGTCATAAAGGGTTATGGAAGTGGGCAAGTTGCTTAGACAATCCTTGTCGCCTTTTGTTGTACATATGGATACTATCATGTCATGTTACACTTGTATGTGCCCTTGTGGTAGTATACGGTGGCTCACTCTTTTTAGAGTCATGAAGGATCAAGTAGAACACAATGGTGAAGCACTATGTGGGCTTCACTTTTTCTGGACCTCTCATCAACTTTAGAAAAGTATATTTGCACACGCAGCCCGCGCACGTAAAGAGTGATTTTTTTTTTGTTTCTTTGGGGGGAGTGGGGAGGGGTTGGTTTTAACCTATCGAGGATCCATAAGCCACAAGGTAGGAGCCAAATGGGTTGTCTAGAGTCGGTGCCGGGGTGGCCTAAGATGGGGGAGTAGTGAGGCATTGCATGTCAACACCAAATGTGAATCAGAGATTAAATGATACATGTTTGATGGAGTTAGAGAGAAATTGTATTATTAGTGGGTAATAGAAGTTACGATAATTATTATTAGTGGATTAGGGGAGAATTTATAGGAGGAATTATATGGTGGAGTAGTGGAGAAAAGTTATAAGGAAAACAAGGAGAGGTTGGGTTGTAAGTTGTAACTATTATCGTATCCTAATAGAATGTAGATTAGAAAAAAGATAATGCTCAGTTGTTGAGTCGAGGAAAGCTATATCCTAATCAGGCCGAACGCCTAGGTTTCGTCTGTAAAATCAATCATATCCTATTGTATTTCTTTATTTTGTATTATTAATATCAATTATATCTCTCTCACCTATTTTATCTCTTGTACCTCCCTATTATTTCTCCTCTATCTTGTATGTATGTAACATTAATTGACTAAAGCCTTGAATATGCTTTGACAAGATATGCAAACAATCAGACCATGTCAAGGACCGTAGCTGGAGTTCCATTGCTATCAGTCATGTGGACATCTCAAAAAATTACTTAGTTGCATTTGGTTGTCTAGAAAATATAATAGGTCCTATGGAAACCATTGGAAAATGTGAACTTTCTAATGAAATATAAAATGCTGATTGGGGGGCTTCATAAAATAACATGAGTGGTCACTTCAATCTTTACAGTATTAGATGACCTTGAATTCAAATATTTTACAAGGTAAAAAGAACGTTACCTTGTCATATAAACTGGCATCCAAATACAGCTCCCCCACTGAAATGACTGCTTCAACTATAGCATCTCCTTACAAGCTTTTGTGGTAACAATGTATTCTACCTCTAATAGTAGATAGTGCAACTCATTTTTGCAGCTTTGATTGCAAAGAAATGGCTCTCCTACAAAAGTAAATAAGAAACCTAAATTAAACTTTATTCAATTAAAATGTCCTCCTATATATTCATCATATGCATCTGTATAGCCTTTCATTATGGATAATGAGTCTTCAAAACATAACCAAAACTTTATATGTGCTTCTTAGATACCTTACAATCCACTTTACAACTTTTTAAAGTTGTTTCCTTGTATTTCATAAGTATCTACTAACAACGTTAGCGATATATGTTATTCAGGTCTTGTACATACACATACATCAAAATCTCTATAGATGATGCATAAGGTTTTTTTTTTTTTTTTTTTTTTTGCTTACGACGGGTATCTAAGCCTTCAGCCTGACTAGTCCCGCAGGCCCATACTGACCCCACAACTGTATAGACCGGGTCATATTGGGGTTGAATGGCTCCCCTCAACTTTCTTCTCCATCTCATTCTTTGTTTGCTGGAGAAAACTTATTGACACTTAATTTAAAAGTAGCTAGCTAATGATATATTTACAGGTTTGGCATTCTTAATATTGAATCATTCAATTACTATCTCACTGTATTTTTCTTATGATAGACATAACTTTTTATTCTCCTATGATGCTTGCTCATCATACCCAAAATCTATTGTGCAACTCGAAGTTCTTTTATGCCAAAAAAATTACTTATTTCCCCATTTAACCAGTCAATCAAGTTAGCATCTTAAACAACATATAACAAAAGAATAATAAGGAAGAAGTCTGAATATTTTCTAACATAAATACAATAGTTAAGAGTGATTCCAGTAAAACCTTGAGTCATCATAAATCAATCAAAATTTTTGTACCATTATCGTGGTGCTTGTTTCAATCCATGCAAGCTTTTCTTCAACTTGGATATCACGTGCTCATTGTCCTTCATCAGAAAACCTTCTGTCCATTCCATGCAATTTTTTTTTCATTTAAATCTCAATGCATGAAAGTTGTTTTGACATCTAACTTCTTAAGGTTGAAGTAGTAATAACTAAACCAAGAATAGTGTGAATAGAAGATATCTTCACAAAAGGAGAAAATGTTTTATCAAATTCAACACCATTTTTCTACCTGAATCATTTGGCAACCTGATTTGCCTTGTACTTTATTTTATTATTTATCACCTTCATTTTTCAGAATGAATACCCACTTCGTTTTTAAAAAAATTTACCCTTTTGGAAGTTCAACTAATTAATAAGTTTTATTCTTATGCAAAAAAATTAAACTCTTCTTTTCATAGTTTTTTTCATTATTTATTTTTTCCTTAACGCATCATGGCTTCTTTCAAAGTTTTTAGTTCATCATTTCTGTGAACATGACATATTTTGATGATAGATATCTTGTTGAATCTTTTCGTTCTTTGTGACCTTACTATCATTGGTGGTCCTTATTGTGGAGCAAATCCCTTTGCTCAACATCGTCATGTATATCATATTTTTCATGCATATATTGTGATGACATGACACACCAACGAGGACATACTTTTCAATGTCATCTCCTTGAGAGATAAGAGAATTGAATTCACCACCAATATTAGGTGTTTGGTACCTTGATATCCACCCGGTTAAAACTAGCCTCCTTGTTACTTGGTTGAACTAAGTATAATACACACAAATAAATTAAAAATGCAGTAAATAACGTAAAAGCACATAAAATAAAAAGATGAAAGAACATCACATACCCAAAAAAAATTTCAGAAAAAAAAAGTTAACATATGAAAATGTGACGAAAATAAAAAGTAAGAGTCACATACCTAGAGCATTTGATTAAAAAGTTAGTATACAGGAAAGATATAGAAAATAATACTTAAACAAAAGAGAAATATACAACCCTATATGCAAAACTGACATGCATTAATACAAAATATAAGAAAGGAATTCCCTCAAAATATGAAAAGAAACCAAGATGAAATATAACAATGTTCTTAAAATAATAGAAACTGAATAAAATAAATACAAAATTTGTGTACAATAATATACGAAAAAAAAATAACGAAAATTTCCCTGAGGCTAGAAAATACATACAAATATTTTGGGAGGTAAAGCATAGTACAAAAAAAAAAATTTAAAACAATTAATTTAAAATATAAGAAATATGAGATAAAAACACAATCCTACAAATTGTCAACAACACATCTATTTTGATAGTAAAATCATGACAAAAAAATTGACAAAACGTATGAAAAATAATGTTTGAGAATATACATGAACAAGATGTGTAAAGATAAAAAAGAAGACCTCTTGAGAGCACTTTTGTACCACTCTTGTACCAGTAACAGCAAAAAATCATTAGGCCATTTTGATGGTTGTAGTGTTCAATGACTTTAATTAGTTTCACTTGTTTTTTGAAACAAAAATAGAAATTTATGCCTATTTTTGTGTCTGGAAACAGGAATGGATAAACAAGTGAGACTTGTTTTTCTGTTTATTGAAACAATTGGGAGAGAAAAATTGTTAAAAAACTGATGCTTCATTCGACTACCCAACCCATTGAAACTTCTCGTTCAAAATTTTGGCTCTTCCCTGTTACCCAGGAGCGGATGCTCTCAACACAAATCAGACATGGCATCTGAGAAACTACCGATCAGTGCGTAGAAGCTCAATGAAGAGCCGTTGGCATCAGAAGACGTTGTACGGTGGAGGAGGTGGCACTGGTTATACCGGAAACAGACGATCCTTCACTTCCAGTGATGATGTTCAAAGCTTGGTTTCTGGGTGTTACTTCCTATGTTATGATTATGATCCTTCGCCGGCATCAACAGATCCGCTGTAGCCCCTGATTCATCTTGCATATGGTTTAATAAAAAAAAAAAAAAGAAAAAACCCCTTAAAACTTGTAGAAATTGGTGGCAGTGTTAGGTGTTTTCAGTCGCCGGTTTTGGCCATTGATAGTAGCCATATGTCTAGCAAAATCTATTCATCCTTCGCCGGCATCGACAAATCGGCTGTAGTCCCTGATTCATCTCGCATATGGTTTAATCTAAAAAAGAAAAAAAAATCCTTAAAACTTGCAGAAATCAGTGGCGGTGTTACGTGTTCAGTCGCCGGTTTTGGCCATCAATAATAGCCATATGATAGGCAAAATCTGTTCGTCCTTCGTTGGGATTCAGACACATCGGCAGAAGCATTACTGACCGCTACCAAGGGTGGCTCTGGTCCTTCAAATCGATGCGCTTTCATAGGTTTTGGCCATATGTTTTGGGGTCGGAATTTTGACCTTCTGATCTATTGAAGGGGGGCCAGTAAAATCCTAGCATAGTAGACCCAACAGAAAATTTCAAGTTTTAGGGAGAAGCTTCAGCTTGAATCCAGGACCCTTTACATGAAGGAGCATGTGATCGTTACTATTTTTGCTAATTGTGGGGTGGCTTATGGAGGTGGAGATGCCCACTCTATCGGTGCCATTACGGTTATGAAGGCTTACTACAAACAGAGCTTGAGTTTCATTCGTCTCTTTTCCTTGTACTGGTTTGGACTTTGGATTTGAAGGGTTGGACCCTTGGATAATGAGATTTGAAATTGTACAGGTAAATTGTATCTTTTAACTCTCTCTCTTCTTAATCAATCTTTGCGGAAATCGTTTTCGGAAATAGATTTATCAAACACTTTTTTCAACTCCAAATATTATTCTTAGAACAGAAATGAAGAAATTTGTTTCTGCTATTTCTAGAGACAGAAACAGCATAAACAAAATCAAACGGGCCCTTAGTGTTATCAATTGAACATTCGTTGAACTATTTATTTGTATACCTACATACTAGAGGTTTTTAGTTTGAGATTCAATTTATATATCTTAGCTATTGAGCCTATTGTTCTTCTTCCCATAATTATTGAGAGCTTTTTGGAGGGAAGCAATGGAAGTGGGAGGAGAGAGATGGTCTGAGGGATTTGGCTCCTCTGTGGCGCAAGACAATGTCCGGCGCGCATTCAATGCCTAGCAACGTCTTGGGCTGCGTGTGACCACCTTGGACTCCATGTCAAGGCGTTTTTGGCCATTGGATGCACGTCGGACACTGTGTTGCACCACAAAGGAGCTCAATCCCAGTCTGAGGATGAGGCGTATGCCCTTGGAGATGGTAAGGATCCGGGTTGTGCTCCCCTCCATTCTCGAGGGTGGCAACCGCTGATTACTGAATTCCTAGGACCAGATTTGGTGCCTGCCAATAGAGAGAAGATTCTAGATGATGGTGGTGGTGGAGGTAGTCTTCCCCCTAAGCGTTCTTTTTCATTTGTGGTGGGAAGAGGGCTTCCTGATGTGGATGATTTGGCTAATCCGATTCATGCCAGCTCCTCAACCAAGATCATTTTCCCCCAAGAGGCATATGAAGAGTGGTTAGAAGGTTTTCAATTTGCTCTTATTGGAAGAACAAATTTTAGATTCGTTTCTATAGATGCCATTCATAAGGAAGCGAGAGAGTCCTGGAATCTGAAGGGTAGGGTGGTTTTGGCACCCATGGGTCTAGGGTTTATCCTCTTCCAATTTGAGACTGAGGCAAACATGGCCTTGATATGGAGAAGGAATTTCATTCTGGTTGAAGGGTAGATTATTCGATTTCAGCATTGGAAATAGGATTTTAGTATCCAATCTAAGCATGGCAATACCAGAATAGTTTGGATTCGTTTTCCAGACCTTCCACTCGAGTAGGCATGAAAAAATCCTCATAATGATGATAAACCAACTGCTATTGATCGGCACGTACACGCAATGCATCTGTGGGTAATTTTGCTCGCGTGTAGGTAGAGGTGGAAATTGAAGGTAAACGCATCAAGGAGATTCAGGTCTGATACGGCCAAATCAGTCGCTCAGTAGGGTGAGGACACGCTTCGCCCACTGGGACACGGGTCGCCCACTAGATAGGGAGTACAAAGACTCTATCACGCTCTATCACGTCGCTTGCATGAAGGGAATATTCCCCACAAGAAGAACGGACGTATTCGAGCGAGACTCTAAAAGGGAGGAAGGAGGACCCGAGAAGGACAGGGGGAAGGCAAGAGAAAACCCTAGACCCTAGGAACCATATAAGAAGGCCCGAGAAGAAGGAAGAAGGTAAGCATCAATACCCACACCATTACTCCCATGTTGAAAACTGTGCGGCCGACTCTAACTTGAGCGTCGGAGGACTAGCCCCAGACAAAGCTCCGGGCCTCTGCTGTCTGTGCTTGTGTAGGATCAGATCAACTCATATGGGGTTTTTGGCAGCAACTGATTGGCACCGTCCGTGGGAACGACAGTAATGGTGGGGAGAGCCTACAACCGCAGGAAGATAAGAGCAGCGTCAAACATGAACATGGGGGAAGAACCTTCAGGGGGGCTTCCTCCCTCGACGGAGATAGGACGAGAAAGGGGCAATGATGACAGGGAAGTATCCATAAGGTACCCGCGCTCAGGCGGATATTCAGTACAAGAAGGTAGTGATCCTCCGCCCCCTCTTGAAGCGCAAGAATACATGACGAGGGAGCAATTCGAAGCCCTCCAGGACAAATATGACCAGATGGTCGAGGCAATGAAGGAGGTCTCCAAAGCGGTCTCTCAGAAGACCGGCGGAGCACCGCCAGGCCCCCACATCCAGCCTGAGAGGGCTCGAGACGAGGACCAGAGCAGTACAGGGTCTATAAGGTCCGGTCATAACCTTCAAAATCGAGCAGTGAGAGAAAGTCCCGCACCCCGAGGTAGGACGCAGCGTGCCGCCAGAGATCCACATGGGGATCCGTGCCAAGGAGACAATAAGAGGCACGAGGACTTGGGGTTAAAGCGGATGATCCTAGAACTGAAAGATGAGATCAAGAAGGTGGCAGAAAATTGGACGAGAACCCATGAGCCAGACCTCACTAATGACATGACTCTAGCTGATGAGGTCATGAGGGATCCGCTCCCGATCAGCTTTCGCCTATCCAAGTATGACACTTATGACGGGTCGGGGGACCCCATCGATCACCTGGAAGGCTTCAAGGTCACCATGTAGTTCCATTGGGTCTCGAGAAACATCATGTGCCGTGCCCTACCATTGACATTCAAGGGAGCGGTGAGGCTATGGTACAACCGTCTGCCGACGAAGTCGATCCACAGCTTCAACGACCTAAGTTACTTCTTCGTGAAGGGATTCTCTAGTAACCAGCCCCTTCAGAAGACTACGTTGAACTTGACCAACGTCAAGCAACAGGAAGGGGAATCGCTACGGAACTACATGAAGCGCTTCCAACAAGAGAAGATCACAATCAGAGGTCTGGACCCGAAAGAAGAGTTCATGGCCCTGATAGGAGGCGTCAAGGATAAGGAGTTGAAAAGGTCCCTGGCGAAGCATACACCTAGGAATCTGACCGAGCTGAGAGCTCGGTGCGATAAGTACATCCAGATGGAAGAAACCCTCCAGGCCGATGAAGAAGCCGAAAGGAAGGCGGTAAGGAAGAGGCTCTCAAGGGCCGACGACAAACCCTCCGAAGAAGGCAAAAGACGAAAGTCTGAATGCGATCAGGCACCCAGTCCACCAAGGAAGTTTGAGAAATACGCACCCCTGAACCAGAGGCGAACAGAGGTACTAATGCAAATAAAGGATTCCCTGGATGCCAGGGCCATGAAGTGGCCAGGAAAGATGGGGCGACACCCCAAGAGACGCAACATGGACAGATATTGCCACTTCCACAGAGACCATGGCCACGATACCGAAGATTGTTGGCACCTCAAGGGGGAGATAGAAGGGATGATCCAAAGGGGATATCTAGGCCGATTTGTAGACCGCGAAAAGGAGGATGCCCAAGACGGTAATGGCCGTAGGGATAACCGTCGGAGAGATGGCAGAGGTCGCTATGAGAGAAGGGGGCTTGCCTGTAGAGGCAATCAGGAACGGCGAAGGGACCAGACACCCGAGGAAGCTGAGCGTCGCCCCCGAGATGAGAATAAGAGCCCAACTAGAGTTATAGCTACCATCTGTGGAGGCCCAGCCGCTGGAGAGAGTTCAATCTCTGCCAGGAAAGCAAAGGCCTACGCAAGAAGAGTACATATGGCAGAATGGCCGAATAAGAAGGCGAGGACGGGGACGGTTATCTCCTACTCAGATGATGATCTGGAAGGGGTACATACTCCGCACGACGATGCCCTGGTTGTCACCATGACCATAGCGGATTGCAAAGTGAAGAGGATCTTAGTGGATAATGGCAGTTCAGCTGATATCCTGTTCCTTGAAGCTTTCCGGAAGATGGGCCTGAACGAGGGAAAGTTAAAGAAGGTCGAACACCCGTTGCAGGGATTCTCCGGCGTCCCAGTGAAGGTGGAAGGGTCGATTGAGTTGCCGGTAAGAGCCGGCACCAGAGATCGCCAAGCGACGGTCATGATCAACTTCCTGGTTATGGGCATTACATCGGCATACAATGCCATACTAGGAAGGGTTGGATTGAACCTACTAAAGGCTGTCGTCTCCACACCCCATCTCAAGATGAAATTCCCAACCAAGAATGGTGTCGGGGAGTGTCGGGGCGATCAGGAGGCATCCCGGAGGTGTTACGCCACTACCTTATGGGGAAAAGAAAAGGTGGGCGAGGCGCTCCCAATAGAGGATCTGCGCGATGATGCCAGTTATCAACGGGGGGAGCCGACCGAGGATTTGGTGCAAGTTGAAGCCGAAGAGGGGGATGACACTCGGCAATTTCAGATTGGGGCTACCATGCTAAGATTGTAGCGAGAAAGACTCGTCTCATTCCTACAGAACAACGCTGACATCTTCGCCTGGTCGGCTTCAGATATGCCTGGAATAGATCAAGAGGTGATAGAACATCATCTGAATGCTAGCCCGATGAAGAAGTCGGTGCAGCAGAAGAAGAGGACTTTTTCCACCGAAAGGCAGCAGAAAATAGACGAGGAAGTGGAGAAGCTGTTGAAGGCCCAATTCATCCGCGGGATCCATTACCCGGAGTGGATATCCAACGTGGTAATGGTCCCGAAGGAAAATGGGAAGTGGAGGATCTGCATCGACTTTACCGACCTGAATAAGGCCTGCTCGAAGGACGCATACCCCCTACCAAAGATAGACCTCCTCATCAATGCCACAGCAGGATACGAGGCGCTGAGCTTTATGGATGCATACTCGGGGTACAATCAGATCAAAATGTCTAAGGTCGATGTCCCGAAAACATCCTTCATAACCCGAGGGTGGGCTGTACTGCTATGAGGTCATGCCTTTCGGGATAAAAAACGCAGGGGCCACCTATCAAAGGTTGGTGAATAAAATCTTCAAGGGGATGATTGGAAAAACCATGGAGGTATATGTGGATGACATGCTCATAAAAATCCTAAAGGCGGAACGACACATCCAAGACTTGGAAGAGGCGTTCCAGGTGCTGAGATGGTACGACATGAAGCTGAACCCAGCAAAGTGCGCATTCGGAGTAGCCTCAGGAAAGTTCCTCGACTTCATCATCTCGGAGAGAGGAATTGAGGCCAACACGGTCAAAATACAAGCCATTCGGGACATAAGGTCACCCCAGAATGTGAAGCAAGTCCAGGAGCTAACGGGTCGGGTCGCCGCCCTCGGGCGATTCATGTCTCGGTTTGCAGATAGATGCCTCCCCTTCTTCAAAGCACTGAAAGGGACCAAAAAGTTCAAATGGACGGAGGAGTACGAAAAGTCCTTTGAACAATTAAAGGAGTACTTGGCCGCACCCCCGCTGCTGACGAAGCCAAACACCGGGGATACCTTGCAGTTATACCTTGCTGTATTGGCAGTGGCGGTAAGCGCAGTACTGATGAAGGAAGAAGGAAGGCAACAACGGCCAATATACTATGTCATCCGAACCCTTCTAGATGCCGAAACAAGACACAGAAAGA
Source organism: Macadamia integrifolia (assembly GCF_013358625.1). Classification (NCBI taxonomy): domain Eukaryota; kingdom Viridiplantae; phylum Streptophyta; class Magnoliopsida; order Proteales; family Proteaceae; genus Macadamia; species Macadamia integrifolia. The sequence goes on along the minus strand of NC_056561.1, from coordinate 41,043,288 downwards.
CAGAAAAAGTGGCGTATGCCCTAGTGACAGCAGCAAGAAAGCTAAGGCCATATTTTCAATCACATACGGTATGTGTACTCACAGACCAGCCCCTGAAGAAGATACTGCAGTGGTCGGATATGTCTAGTCGCGTGGTAAACTGGGCCATAGAGTTGGGAGAATTCGACATCCAGTACAAATCGAGAACCGTAATTAAAGCACAGGCCCTCGCAGACTTCATCGCCGAGACGACGCTCCCCGATGACCCCCAGGAGTTTGCCAAGGACCGAGAAGAAAAGGCTTGGACATTATACGTGGATGGTGTATCCAATAGTGCAGGAAGCATCGCAGGAATCATGTTGGTCAACCTCGAGGGTTTCAAGGTAGAATACGCCCTACGGTTCGGCTTCGACGCCTCCAACAATGAAGCAGAATATGAAGTGTTAATAGTCGGAATTAATCTGGCTCGGGCTTTGATGGCAAAGGAGCTGGTAGTGCATAGCGACTCCCAGCTCGTGGTATGACAGGTGAATGGAGACTACGAGGCCAAAGAACAAAGGATGGCCGAATACTTGAAGACGGTGCGAGATAGGGTAGCGACCTTCAAGGAATTCGAGGTAAGGCAGGTGTCACGAGAAGTGAATGCTAGTGCAGACGCACTGTCACAGATGGCCACCTCCGACTTCGCAGATCTTGGACGATAGGTGTATTTTGAAGTGCTATCACAGCCAAGCATCGAAAAACCCCGAGAGGTATTACCTGTAGGTGAAAACGGCCAAAGCTGGATGGATGCCATAATCGAACACCTCAAGGAAGGAAAGCTCCCAGAGAATAGGGATGAGGCAAGAAAAATAAGAATGAGGTCGGCGCACTTCCTTCTGAAGGACAAGACACTATACAAGATAGGGTTCACATTGTCGTACCTCAAGTGTATGGATTCCGTCAACGGCGAGTACGCACTCCGGGAGGTGCATGAAGGGATATGCAGCCAACACCTAGGAGCCTGGGCCTTGGCACATAAAGTGTTAAGGCAGGGCCTGTACTGGCCGACAATGAGGAAGGACGCGGAATCACTAGTCAGGAAGTGCGTCAAGTGCCAGATGTTCTCCCCGTGCCTAGGCTACACTCTATCGAGCTCTCATCCCTATCGAGCCCAGTACCATTCGCCATGTGGGGAATCGACATCCTAGGCCCATTCCCCCTGGCCACGAGACAGAGGAAGTTTGTCGTGGTGGCAGTGGACTACTTCACGAAGTGGGCAGAAGCCAAAGCCCTAGCGACGATAACTGAAAAGAACGTAAGGGACTTCTTCCAAAGGGCGGTAGTCTATAGATTTGGAATCCCTCGGGTTGTGGTGACGGAAAATGGAACTCAGTTCGCCAATCTGACATTCGGCTCATTCTGTGAGGCCCTTGGCATCGACCACAGGAAAATCTCTGTCGGTTATCCACCGACCAACGGGCAGATAGAGGTAACTAACCGTACACTACTTCAAGGAATAAAAAAGAGATTAGATGACACCAAAGGACTATGGGCAGACGAGTTGCACCACATCCTCTGGGCCTACCGCACTACTGAGAGATTAGCCACCGGAGAAACACCCTTCATTTTAACATACGGCACTGAAGCTGTACTTCCAGTGAAGAAGGGGCCATTACCCATCGGATTCAGTACTACAATGAAGACGAAAACGATGGAGGGCTCCGAGCAAATTTAGACCTCTTGGCAAAAATCAAAGACACTTCGCAAGAAAGGATCGTCGCTTACCAACAGAGGGTCGTAAGGCTCTACAACACCAAAGTTTGAAAGAACGAGTTTAGGAAGGGTGACCTCATCCTTAGAAGGGCTGAAGTATCGGACCCGAGACATCAAGGGAAGCTAGACCCAAATTGGGAAGGTCCCTACAGAGTCTTAAGGGTAATACGACTAGGGTCCTAGCACCTGGAGACTACGGGGGGAGGAAGGGTACCCCGATCGTGGAACTCTCAGAACTTAAGAAAATTCCATTAGTAGTGAAGTAGCAAGCACACTTGTTTTTTGTAGTTTTTTGTAATTTTTACTCTTATGCAATTTTAAGTTGTAATTCCTCATCCTAAACTCCGGAGGATTTTGTTCATGGAAAATACAAAAGCTGGTTTACGGCAATTGAGAGGAATTCTCTAGCCTGATGACCTTAACTTTACTGAACGATTACAGCCGAAGGTCTTCACCTCAGTCGAGCGCCCAGACAGGCCGATCCGATCTGGCTGAAGGTTGAGCTGAGCTTACCAAAGGACCAGGCATCGGTCAAGGCCCAGGCAGAGGCCGAGCCGAGCTTACCGAAGGACCACACAGGCATCGGTCAAGGCCCAGGCAGAGGCCGAGCCGAGCTTACCGAAGGACCACACCTCGGTCAAGGCTGAGCCGAGCTTACCGAAGGACCACACCTCGGTCAAGGCTCAGGCAAAGAAGGCCAAGCCTAGCTTACCGAAGGACCACACCTCGATCAAGGATCAGGTAGGGGCTGAGCCGAGCTGGCCGAAGGTATTAACCTCGGTCGAGGGGCTCGGGAAAAGAACAAGCTGTGCAGGCCGAGCGTTCACTCCTCGGCCGAGGGAACTTGACTGAAGGTCATCGGTTTTGTTGGGAGTGACCACTGTCGGAGGGTTGGCCCTTTGCTCGATCTCGGATCAACACTAGTTAACAGACCCTTTGGCTGTAGCTGAGGGGGAACACTTGGTGAAAACCACTTGTTCCAGGTCCCTCAAGTCCAATCCTCAGACTCGGGAAACCTATCGGATAAGCCGAGGGAGCAGGACCGAGCCGTGCTCAAGTAGAAAGGCAAACCCTAAGGCTAGCAACGAGGGGTTTCGGCCTCCTTGCGCCTAGCTACGGACTAAAGACCTTACTCAAAAGAACACAGAATGCAAGAAAAATGAAGGTTGGAGCAAAAAGAGAGAAAAGAAGTGCATTCATTGATAAGGCCCGAAGGCCAAGATTACAAGAAGAAGGCCCAAAGGCCGAGATTACAGAAGAAGGCCCGAAGGCCGTAGTTACATTAGAAGGCCAAGATTACAAGGAGCCCGAAGGCTAATACCAAAAACAAAAAAGGGTTGTCTGAGCCGAGACCCGGGGTGACTTCAAGGGGCGTCAGTCAGATTCACGGCCTCTTCCTTGAAGGGATGGGTCTCCTGGTCCAAACCACCGGGGGTCGGAGGAACCTCTCGTTGCAGCTGAACCTCACCCTCCTCGCTACAGCCTCCACCGTCAGCATCGGCAACCTTGGTGGCTGATGGGCCCACCTCAACATCCTCCTCGAAGATAAGCCCGATGTCCTCGAAGGAGACCCCTGGGTAATGCTCGAGGACCCAGTCTCAGACCTCTGTAGCTCCCATTGTGAACCCGGGGGCGATGGCGCGTTTAATCTCCTCCCAAAAGTCCTCGAAGGACCTATACTCCTTGACCCCTCGGGCCTCGGCCTCCTGGACCCTGGCCTTCATCTGCGACTTCAACTCCGTAAGCTTCCGATCGCATTCCCAGCGCGCGAAGAGGAGGTCCGTCTCCAGGTGCTCCACCTTCTCGAGGAGGATTGAACGCTCGTTCTCCAGGGCGGCCTTCTCCCGTTCGACGACCTTGAGGTCTCGGCACATAGCTTCAGCCCGAGCCGCCAGTTGACCCATTTGATTTTGTGCCTACATGAAACATTGAAGGTTAGAATGCTAGGACAAAAAAAAAAGGAGAGGATTAGGGGACCGAAGCTTACCCCAGCCATGAAGATGCAAGCGTTCGTTACCATAGCAGCCGTCCCTTGCCTTTGAGCCTCTGCGGCATCTCGGGGAAGACTACCCTTCATCACCAGCTCTCGAGCAACTCGCCCGACGGCCAGAGTGTCATCCTCCTTGACCGACCACTGAGGGACAAACCCCACTTCGGCCCTCACGGTCGCCACCCTCGGGCCTCTGGAGGCCACGGCGGGGGAAGGGTCTTAGGAAGGCACGTCATGGCAAGGAGCAACGAGGGCCTGGACTACCTCGACGCTCGGCCCTGGACTACCTCGACGCTCAGCCCATCGACCCTAGGTCTCTTCTTCGGGGTCTCGGAGGATGGCCCCTTCTTCTCTTTCCGCTTTGTCCTCGGCTGCTGTTGGGAGTCTCGTGCCCTGGCCTCCCTGATTTGAGCCTGCCTTGCCTCTGCGGCAGCCCTTGCCTTGGCCTTGGAGACTTGCACTGCAAAAAGAAACGATGGGAGTCAGTACGAAGCATTGACACTCGAGGGAAACAAACTGAGGCTAGCCTAACTCACCCGGGCTAAGCCCGAATCTGAAAAGTATGGCGTCGGACTTAAGGCAGTTGGCCTCGATCGGAGGTCAGGTTTCTTGCCGCCTCACCATCGCCAATGACTCCGCGTCTGCCCCAAATAGGGCAGGGGCGGAGTTCACCTCCCTAAGGTCAAGGATATCCCAGATGGTGTCGAAGGGCACCCCCTCGGACGACTTCACGAATAAGAACTTCTCCTTCCACCCGTGGATTGACGTCGGGTAACCCTTTAGAAGCCGAAGGTCCTTCCGGGGGCAAAAGTAGTACCAACCCGAAAGCCCCTTGCAAGCCTGAAGGAGGAAGCAGTTAATGAAGAGGGGGAGGGAGAGAGCCTCTGGTGCCTTGTGAAAAAGACGACGAAGCTGAGCACTTGTCGCCACCCGTTCGGTGTCAGCTGGGTCGAACATATCCCATAGTGCCGAAACACTCGGGTGAAGAAGGGATGGAGGGGAAGCCGAAGGCTGGGCCTTGAACGCCTCCTTATACAAGCACAGCTCCTCGGAGTTTCGATAGCTGGCTCAGTCAGATGGTCTGGGCAGCCGAAGCTCGAAAGCGTCCGAGACACTGAAGGAGGCCCTCAGCTCCTCCAGTTCTGGCTCGTCCATCATGGATACGATGTTGAGAGCCTCCACTTCTAAGGGCTCCTGGGTCTGGGCTCGGGAATCGAGCACCCTCTCCCTAAATCCTGCACAGTTTGAGCCACCCTTGGACCCAGACGGTGAGGCCGCGGACGATGAGTCACGGGAAGAGGGAGAGTCGGTGGAATCCGAGTACATCCATCGGATCTCCCCTGGACTCCGATGCCTATGGTTTGACTTCATCCTCTCGGAGGACGATGAGCTGTAGCCCGACGAGCAAGACATGAACTTACTTTTGGGTGTCGCTAAACTAAGGGAAATCGGTACGAGGGCGAGCTCTTCGAAAGGAACACCGAGACCGAAGGTGAGCTCTCTAAAGGAAAAAAGAAAAGTGCCCCACAAATGGACCCCTGCACTTTATAGATGGGGAGGAAAACGGTATGACTACCCGAGCATTAAGGAGCCGCCACGTCAAAGTACGAACCCTCAAGTTTTGCGCCTGAACGAACCTGACCGAAGGTCCCCCTCTCGATTGGGAGTTCAACCAAAGCCGAACAGACCTGACCGAAGGTCCCCCTCTCGGTTGTCTGTTCGGCCAAAGCCGAACGGACCTGATCGAAGGTCCCCCTCTCGGTTGGGAGTTCGGCCAAAGCCGAACAGACCTGATCGAAGGTCCCCCTCTCGGTTGGGAGTTCGGCCAAAGCCGAACGGACCTGACCGAGGGTCCCCCTCTCGGTTGGGAGTTCATCCAAAGCCGAATGGACCTGACCGAGGGTCCCCCTCTCGGTTGGGAGTTCAGCCAAAGCCAAACGGACCTGACCGAAGGTCCCCCTCTCGGTTGGGAGTTCGGCTAAAGCCGAACAAACCTGACCGAAGGTCCTCACCTCGGATGGGGAGTTTGACCAAAGCCGAATGGACCGGACCGAGGGTCCCCCTCTCGGTTAGGAGTTCGGCCAAAGCCGAACTAACCTGACCGAGGGTCCCTCCTTCGGTTGGGAGTTCGGCCAAAGCCGAACTAACCTGACCGAGGGTCCCCACCTCGGATTGGGAGTTCAGCCAAAGCCAAATGGACCTAACTGAAGGTCCCCCTCTCGGTTGGGAGTTCGGCCAAAGTTGAACGGACCTGACCGAAGGTCCCCCTCCCGGCTGGGGGCTCGGAGCAAGGCCAAAGCCGAACGGACCTAACCTAGGGTCCCCCTCTCGGTTGGGAGTTCGTCCAAAGCCGAACGGACCTGACCGAGGGTCTCCCTCTCGGTTGGGAGTTCGGCCAAAGCCGAACGGACCTGACCGAGGGTCTCCCTCTCGGTCGGGAGTTCGGCCAAAGCCGAACGGACCTAACCGAGGGTCCCCCTCTCGGTTGGTATGTTCGGCCAAAGCCGAACGGACCTGACCGAGGGTCCCCACCTCGGATTGGGAGTTCAGCCAAAGCCGAACAGACCTGACCGAAGGTCCTCACCTCGGATTGGGAGTTCGGCCAATGCTGAACGGACCTGACCGAGGGTCCCCCTCTCGATTGGGAGTTCGACCAAAGCCGAACAGACCTGACGGAAGGTCCCTCTCTCAGTTGGGAGTTCAGCCAAAGCCGAACGGACTTGACCGAAGGTCCCCCTCTCTATTGGGAGTTTGGCCAAAGCTGAACGGACCTGACCGAAGGTCCCCACCTCTATTGGGAGTTTGGCCAAAGCTGAACGGACCTGACCGAAGGTCCCCACCTCGGATTGGGAGTTCGGTCAAAGCTGAACGGACCTGACCGAAGGGTCCCCCTCTCAGTTGGGAGTTCGACCAAAGCCAAACGGACCTGACCGAGGGTCCCCACCTCGGATTGGGAGTTCGGCCAAAGCCAAACAGACCTGACCGAAGGTCCTCACCTCGGATTGGGAGTTCGACCAAAGCCAAACGGACCTGACCGAGGGTCCCCACCTCGGATTGGGAGTTCGACCAAAGCCAAACGGACCTGACCGAGGGTCCCCACCTCGGATTGGGAGTTCGGCCAAAGCCAAACGGACCTGACCGAGGGTCCCCACCTCGGATTGGGAGTTCGGCCAAAGCCAAACAGACCTAACCGAGGGTCCCCACCTCGGTTGGGAGTTCGGCCAAAGCCGAACGGACCTGACCGAGGGTCCCCACCTCGGATTGGGAGTTTGGCCAAAGCCGAACGGACATGACTGAAGGTCCCCCTCTCGTTTGGGAGTTCGACCAAAGCTGAACAGACCTGACCGAAGGTCCCCCTCTCGGCTAGGGGCTCGGAGCAAGGCCAAAGCCGAATGGATCTGACCAAAGGTCCCCCTCACCTCGGCTGGTGGCTCAGGGTAAGGTCGAGCCGAGCCGACCGAAGGTCTTTACCCCAACTGACCGTAGGCCTCGATCGCAAGCAAGGCTAAGGCCGAAGGAATATGGCCGAAGACAGGAAAAAGAGGAAAAAATTATAATTATGAAAAATTTGATTACTCCCACAGGAAGAGACTCCTAGCGGGAGTAAGGGGGCTCTTGATACGGCCAAATCAATCGCTCAGTAGGGTGAGGACACGCGTCACCCACCAGGACACATGTCGCCCACCAGATAGGGAATACAAAGACTCTATCACGTCGCTTGCATGAGGGGAATATCCCCCACAAGAAGGACGAACATATTCGAGCGGGACTCTGAAAGGGAGGAAGGTGGACCCGAGAAGGACAGGGGGAAGGCAAGAGAAAACCCTAGACCCTAGGAACCATATAAGAGGGCCCGAGAAGAAGGAAGAAGGTAAGCATCAATACCCACACCATTACTCCCATACTGAAAACTGTGCGGCCGACCCTAACTTGAGCGTCGGAGGACTAACCCCGGACAAAGCCCCGGGCCTCTGCCGTCTGTGCTTGTGCAGGATCAACTCATACAGGGTTTTTGGCAGCAACAAGGTCGAACGGAGGCAACCGGGTACTTCTGATTTGTTTTGGTTCAAGCAGGCTATTGTTTATGAAGACAACTCGGGTGTCTGCGGGTATTGTAAAAGACAAGGGCACACTGCTGCTGCCTGCAAGTTGCGGAAGATGGCTGAAGTAAGGGATAATCTTCAAGTTCTTGGAGCAGTTTATGTCAATGCAACAAGGAATGGTGCTCGTGAAGAGGCTGGTCGTTCTGATCACATTCCTGTAAATTCTTTGGGCGGTTTTGGTCAGGGAAGCGGTGTCCACGGTGGAGGCTTCAGCGAGGATGGGAGAGAATCTGGTGCGCTAATTATGGAAGGGAATTTGGGGCATATATCTAACCAGCCAATCAGAGGGAGTACTGCCAAGGAAGGAGAGATTTCAAATTTGAATACATCGCTGGTTCCTATTCAAAGAACGGGTTCTATTCAAATTATGATTCACTTAAATAAGGAATCTGAAATGGTTGTCAAGTCTCCATTGGTCTCTTCCACAGCAGGAAGTGAGTATGGGGATGACCACGTAGCTGAGCATGTGATCTATTCGATCTCTCCGAGCTCGCTTCCTCAAGGAGCGATAGTAATTCACCATGAAGAAATCATTGCTGCTGATGCTCTGCTCAACGTAGCTGAGAAAGATAATGTTGAGGTAGGAAGGCGCAGAAAGGAGAAGTCTTTGGTCAATACGGAGCAAATAAGAAGGTCTGACCGTATTGCCACCACAAAGAAATGAGGTATGAAAGTTCTATTTTGGAATGTGAGAGGTTTCAAAAAAACCTCAGCTCGTATGGCCTTAAGAAATTTTGTTAAGGAGAAAAACCCTAATTTTTTATGTCTAGCTGAGCCCATGATTGACTCGATAGCTTTCCCAGCTAGATTTTTGACAAATTGGGTTTCGATACTGATTTTATAAGCAATTCAAGGGTAGGGAAAGTTTCAAACCTATGGCTGGTTTGGAGAAAGGGTATTTTAAAGCCCATTGTTGTTTCATCCTTGGATTAACAGATATTTGTGTGTGTAAAGTCAAGAAATAAGATGGTTAAAATCTCTGTGATTCATGCCAGTTGTCTCAGAGAAAACCACAGGAACTGTGGACTGATTTAGCTATTGTGTATTCTCCAACTGATCCCTGAATGACGGTGGGTGATTTTAATGCCTTATTGGCCTCACATGAGAAGCAAGGTCCTGGTGCATTTAATTTAGGATCTGTGGCGGAGTTTGCTGCCATGGTTGATGTTTGTCATCTGATTCAGTTGCCTTCCCAGGGTGTGAAATTTACTTAGACAAACAATAGAAAGAGAGGGAATGTGTTAGCTGTTCTGGACAGGGGCTTTTGTAATGAGGTTTGGTTGTCTTATTTTCAAGACTGTGCCCAATTTGTTTTTCAAAGAGATTTTTCTAATCATTGTCCATTATTAGTTGTCTCTGAAGCTTGCTCGAAGCCTCCAAACTGCCCATTCCGCTTCCATAAATTCTGGATAGAAAATGATTCATTCTTGGAGATGGTTGCTGAAGCGTGGGATCAAAGAATTGTAGGCTCTCCTATGTACATGCTTACACAAAAGCTGAAAAGATTAAAACCGGTTATTCGTTATTGGGCCAGGATTTCTTTCCCTAACTTTGAAGCTGAGCTGGTCAGAACTAAAGAAGCTCTTTCTCAGATTCAGGAACAAATTGATTCCCAAGGGCTAGACGACGACTTGTTCGGGAAAGAAGCCTATGCTAAGACTGAGTATCTATTAGCTTTAAAAAATCATGAGAAATTATGGGCTGAAAAAGCTAAAATTAAATGGTTGAAAGAAGGGGACAGGAACTCCAAGTTTTTTCACCTCTACACCAAAATCAAAAGAGAAAAAAACACAATCCGTAGAGTGAAGAAAGGGGATGGCTCTTTTGTCTCTGATAGAGCCAGCATTACGGATTATATGGTGAATTCTTATAAAGATTTCCATAATAGGGTCCCTATGGTTGATCATTTGGAGTTACTGGATGATATTCCTCACTTGATAGATGAAATGGATCTTCTAACTCTGGATGCTATTCCTGGAAAGGTAGAAATTAAGAGAGCAGTTTGGGACCTTGACCCAGACAATTCCCTTGGTCTTGATGGATTTCCAAGTTCTTTTTTCATCATTGTTGGGAAGTGGTTTCTGTGGATTTCATCTATGCTGTCAGGTATTTCTTCAGCTCTGATATCATGCCAATAGGGATAAATAACTCTTTTTTGGCTCTTATTCCTAAAGTGGATGGTGCAAACTCCCTGAATAAATTCAACCCTCTATGCATGGGGAATTTTCTTTGCAATGTGATTTCAAAAATACTAGTTATAGGACTATCATTTCTTCTCCCTCATCTAATCTCTGAAGAGCAGGGTGCATTTCAATATGGGAAAGTTATTCACAACAACATTGCCCTAGCTTCTGAATTGACTAATTTCTTATATTCTTCCACTAGAGGAGGTGGAATGGGTGCCAAGATAGACATACAGAAGGCATTTGATATAATATCTTGGAGTTTTATTTTGCATGTTTTGAGAAGATTTGGGTTCACAGAAAAGTGGACGGACTTATTTTTTCGTCTTCCAAAATTTCCATTCTTCTTAATGGAGGTCCTGTGGGATACTTTGGTGTGGAATGAGGGCTTCATCAAGGGGATCCTATTTCTCCTCTATTATTCATATTGGCAGAAGAAGTTCTTGTAGAGGCTTGAAGAAGTTGCAACAGAAGAAAAAAATCAAAGCTCTGCAAGGTCCAAGAGGTGAGCCGGTTCCAATTCACTTGCTTTTTGATAATAACATATTTATATTTATGAATGCTTTTGTAAACTATGCTAGAAACCTCCATGATTTCTTGCATAAGTATCAGAAATTTTCCAGAGAGCATGTGAACCTTGACAAAAGTAAGCTTTTCATGGGCAAAGTTACTCCTTTAAGAAAATTATTTATATCTCTGATATTATGGGAATAAGCCCTTGTAACTTCCCAATCAAATATCTGAGGGTACAAATATTTAAAGGAAGAGTTAAAAATCAGTTCTTATTGCCGGTCATGACAAGATCAAAGAGAGGATATCAGGATGGAAAGGAAAATGCTCTCTAGGGCTGGTACAGTGCAATTAGTTGGCTCAGTTATTTCGGGTATGTCTGTCCATAATTTTTCTGTGTACTGGTGGCCATCTTCATTGATTAATCAGATGGAAAAATGGATGAGGAATTTCATTTGGTCAGGAGACGTTGACAAAGTGAAATCTATGACAGTGAAGTGGGACCTAGTGTGTAAACCAAAAGAAGAAGGAGGGCTGGACATTTGTAGACTACGTGATATTAACAAATCTATTCTCTGTAAGCAAGTTTGGAAGATCAAACGTGGGAATTCAGCCATGAGTAGATTCTTTATGGCTAGATTTCTCACCAATGGTATTCCCAAAAAATCATATAAATCATCTTTGGTATAGCCAAGTATTCGTAAGATGTGATCCTTCGTCTCCAGCAAGGAAAGATGGATTGTGGGGAATGGTAATAGTATTAATCTTTAGAGGGATAATTAGGTTGGTGAAAAATCCATCATGGACTTATGTGTTAATTTGTTGAATTCTTTGATAAGCTCTTCTATGAAGGTGTCTTCTATTATTCAAAATGGTAGATGGGATCTTCTTGATGTTACCTTTGAGACACTAAAAAATGTTTTCTCTATTGTCCGTTTGATAAGACTGCCTCAATTTGAATTGGGGGATAAGTGTTTGTGGAGTGAAACATCTTCTGGGATTTTTTCCTCCTCTTCTGCATGGAACGAGATTAGGAGAATAATCCCAAAGTCCCCTGGTTCTCTTTGGTCTGGAACAAAAATTTACAACCAAGGCACCACTTTTGGTTGGCGCCTCTTACACAGGAAACTTCCAACAGATGATATTATTTGTGGAAAGGGTGTGCCTCTTGTATCAAAGGGTGTGCCTCTTGTATCAAAGTGCTCCCTATGTGCACTTAGAATGTTGATACCTAACCCAGCATACTACATGATGCACATCCATTCATCACATACATACACATATCTTAGGCACCTACAAGTGTCCCAACTTACCTGTCTTACCTGTCTCAATTTATGTCCTTCAGAATGGAGATTTTCATAATAAAATATAATGCACAAATACATACAAGGATGCATGGTCATAGAATGTAAGCATAAAAAGAAAACTAGAGAAACACTCCAAAAAATCCAGGCACCCTCTCACCTTGGTACTCTGAACTAAGTGACTTCACTTCTTGTATCGAACAGGCTTCCTCACTATTAATCAAATTTCCTAACACCAGAACATATATAAAATATTAAAAATAAAACTAATTTAAAATCAATGTACTTCTAATAGGGTCATTTCTATCTCCTCTTATATATTTTATAGGTCCTTATGTGAAGAGGTTCTTAACATTTAACTAAATATTCTATCTCTTCCATAGATTAAAATTCTGCGAAAAATATAAATTCTCCCTTGGTAATACTTTCTTAAATGCCAAATCATCTATGGGCTATTGATTCACTGAAAGTTTGAAACCCTAAGCTCCAAGATCTGATTGGTCATCAAGTGAGTCTCAAATAGCCTTCAGGAATTATGGTTCTTCTTCTATGCCACTTAAAAGTAGAAACCCTAATCCTAATTATCATTCTCATGTAAATTTACAATTCTAACCTTAGTACAATAGTACAATACTTACCTGGCTGCTAGCTTGGTCTAATCTTTCCCTCAATAGGTAAGTTCTCTCTTGATTTCTCTCTCCACTTCTTCTTCCTTCTCCTTCCTTCTTCTCCTTCTTTTTTCTCTCTTCTTCTCCTTGCTCCGAACCAGATTCAATAGGGTTAAATGGGTATTCAGTGGTACCCTAACCCCTTTATATATATATATATATTTTTTTTTTTTTTTTATTTCCTCCACCGAATACATTTGTCCCTTTTTATAAAGCTCTCCACCGAATTGGTTTTATTTATATATATATATATTATATTTTCTCCACCGAATACACTAGCACCCAAAGCCCTCTCTTAACCCCACTTAAGCTTAAGGGGTTTTGGTTTCACGGTTTTAAACGGTTTCGATTTCGATTTATTCTATACGGTTTCTAAATGGTTAGCAATTGGTTTGCTAGTTTATTCACATGTTTACTAAAATTTTCTTTTGGTGATAAACGATTCAATCTTGCGAATGTGAAATGCAAACCATTATGTTTTGTTAAAACAACCAAACAACTAAGTAAAAAAAATATTTTGATAAAAAATAGTCTCAAACGCATCTAACAAGTCAGTCAGTAATGCTTACAGCAGGGATTTTCTTTCTCTCCCCACCCTCCTAAATAATGTGTTATAATATTGGAAAATATATATTTAATATGCCATGGTATAAGCAAAAATTGTATTTTATCAGTATACATTCTACTTAGTGTATTGGATTTAATTTAATCGGCATTCCAAACAATGACCAAGCTACCTCTAGAATTACTTGTATGCTTGCAGCACTCAATCTTTGAATCAAATGAGATACTAATGATATTTTGCAACCACCTTATTTAATCTTTAAACGGGTTAATCAGATCAGTTTTGACGGTTTAAACGGTTCAGTTTTCATGATTTCAATTCGGTTTGAAACCACAGGTTAAACGGCTCGATTCGATTTCAACCCGTTTAGTTAATCGGCCTAAAACTTGAAACCATAACCAAACCATTTACCAAATGATTTTGAGGTTTCAATGTAAATGGCTCAATTCAATTTCGATAAATGGTTTCGGTTTCAAATTCACATCCTTAAAGCAGCCTCAAGAAAACCAAAGAATGGTATCATGCGAACTCGGATTGGTGGGGATATCTCTAGCGCCCTCATTGCACATCCTAGAATGTTGGGCTTCGATGGTGGTGATAAAAAAAAACAGGATGTTAATGCTGTAGATCAAATAAAGGACTTTTCTACTGCAAATTATGAAACCTCAATCGATACTGAAAAGAAACTCAAGTTCTTGATCTATGGAAAAACCGGGGATTTTCGTTCTTTTATGTGTAATTGTTATGCAGTTTCATATATGTAGGGAAAGTTGTGTCAATTATTGAGAGAGCAAACCTCAGTGTTGCCTTATTGATAAGAGAACTTTCAATCTATCACCTGTATGAAATATTCCTGATACCTGAAACAAAGATTGTTAGAAAAATTGGTGGGCTGAGTCATGCCACTTGACATTGTCCTTAAGATCATAGATGCCCCCTATGGTGCAACCGGAAATATTGCAAATCGGCCTCCAAGATAAAACAGCCCGATGGCTCCCCTAGTAATCGTGCACTCGACTACTAGACCCCTTTGAATGCTATAGGGTTGTGCTCAAACTAGAAAACAAAACATCAAGAAATGGACATGTAAAATCCAACGAAACTCAAGAAAATCAAAGCTTGACAACACACACTTGAATACTTCAAATGCCTTGATCCATGTTTTACAAATGCTAAATCTCCCTCTATTTATAAGATAAGTGAGATGAGGAGTAAAGGAGAAGGAATTAAATTGAGACTTGAATGAGAGATTATACATCTCCCAAAACTGAAGAATTGATGCCTCAAGAGGCTTCTCATGTAGAGACATAAAGTGACTCAAACGATTAAAAGAGAATTACCTTAATGAGCTTTTAGCAAATTGTAGAGATTAATAACCATTATGTGGAGAGACTTAAAAAATCTCCAAAACTGAAGAAATTAAGGGGGGATGTAAAGAATCTTCAAAAACTGAAGGGGCAAGTGTTTTGAATCTTAATTTGTTTTTAAAAACTTGCATTAAAAACAATAATTCCCCCACAAGATTCAAAATACTGGTAAAAATATAAATACAAAAAAATATATATATAGTTTGAGCACATTAGAATGGTAGGACACATCGTTGCAGATGTCTTTCGGACTTGAATCTACACTAGGTCTGATAAGTCACGCTACAGAGTACGGGTGAAGTCAGACTTCTTGAACCTTTCCTCATTGGTGTAGCCGACTAACTTACCATCCATATCCTACCATCCGACGCCATAGTCAATCTTTTATATATTGTGGACAATTTTGGCCTTTATCCCCATCTTGGAATCATTAATGTTTACAGAATCTGCCCGTAAAATTCTCATTAGAGGTGGCCTCACCCCCTACATCCACTTAGGTTAGTGCATACTAGCCCGCAGTATGCACCACAGTTAACATACCCCCATCTGACATGAGCCTTGGCCGATTAAGAGTTTTATAAACTCATCCTCCTTGTCATTATGGTGAGTACTATCTTCCACATCTAATCCGGAATAGGAATATGATAGTATTAATCAAGTCATCCAGTGATTCTCAGGATCTCCTATCACATAGGTTGGGTGTCCATCACTTTAACTTATGACATGGGCCTCAAGCCTATTCCTTTAGATGTCTCTTGAATAACCTTGGTAGATTGAGGCTTTGTAAGCATGTCTGCTACATTCCTCTCTGACTTTACAAAGTCGATAGCAATGGTACCATTAGTTATATATTCCCTCACCAAATTGTGTCTAAGGCATATATGTCTTTTCTTCACATTATACACTTTGCTTTTAGCCTTTGCAATGGCTGCCTGACTGTCACAATGTAGATATAAAGAAGGCATAGCCTTAGGCCATAATGGTATATCTGCTACTACCTTAGCCATTCAGCTTCAGATCCAGCCTTTTCCAAAGCTATAAATTCAGCTTCCATGGTGGAACTTGTACCACATGTTTGTTTAACCGATTTCCATGAAATTGCTCCACCACCTAGAGTGAACACATAACCACTAGTAGCCAATGTTTCATTTAAATCAGATATCCAGTTAGCATCACAATATCCTTCAAGCACAACAGGGTTACCACAAAAATGTAAACCATAATTCATAGTACCCTTTAAATAACTTAACAATCTTTCTAAGGCATCCCAATGTTCCATTCCTGGAATCTTGGTTTGTTGGCTTAATTTTCCAACAGCAAGAGCTATATCAGGTCTTGTGCAAGTCATTAGATAAGAGACAGAACCAAAAATTTGGGAATATGTTTTTTGTGAAACTGGTTTCTCCCTTATTTCTTTGTATATGACTTCCAACAACTAAAGGTGTTTTCATGATTTGCTATCAAAATAGCCATATTTCTTTAGTAGGTTTTCCACATAATGGGCTTGATTTAAAATTATTTCACCTTCTTTTCTAATAATCTTGATTCCTAAAATCACATCAACCTCTCCCATATCTTTAGTATCAAAATGGGACTTTAGAAAGGCCTTAGTAGATTTTACTAAATCAAGACTAGTGCCCATAATTAACGTATCATCAACATACAAAACAATAACAACACCTTTGTTGTTATGGAACTTACTATAAACACACCTATCAGAATCATTTACTTGAAAATCATTTGAAATTAAAATATTATCAAATTTTCCATACCATTGTTTAGGTGCTTGTTTTAAACCATATAATGATTGCACAAGTTTGTAGACTTTATGCTCTTGTCCAGGAATGACACATCCTTCAGGTTGTTTGATATAGATTTCTTCCTCTAAATCTCCATTTAGAAATGCTGTCTTTACATCCATTTGATGTATGATAAGCATATAGAATGATGCAATAGCAATCAATAATCTTATGGTTGCAATTCTAGCAACTGAAAAAGTATCAAAGAAATCTATATTCTTCTTTTGCTTGAAACCTTTGACCATTAATCTGGCCTTAAACTTATCGAGTGTACCATTAGGCTTTAGTTTCTTTTTAAATATCCACTTGGTATCTAGAACCTTAGTTCCAGGTGGAAGATCAACTAATTCCCAAGTGTAGTTAGCAATTATAGAGTCTAACTCGCTCTTGATTGATTCTTTCCAGAATATAGCATCAGGAGATGTAATGGCATGTTGGTATGTAATAGGATCATCATCGACAAAATATGTAAACATACCATCACCTAAATTAGGTTCTCTCCTTTGCCTTTTACTCCTTCTAAATTGATTTTCACCACTAGGTTCAACAAGACTTGGTGTTAAAAAGTCTTCAGTCAACTTTTCAAGTGACACATTATTATTATTGGCCAAATGTGTATCAACACTTTGTAAATTTTTTCTTAAAGGAAATATATGCTCAAAGAAATCAGCATCTTTAGATTCAATGATGGTATTTGCTTCAAAAATGCCATCTGTAGATTTAATCACCATGAATCTATATGCCGCACTATGTTGAGCATAACCAATAAAGACACAGTCATAAGTTTTAGGTCCTAACTTCTTTCTCTTGGGTTCAGGTAATCCAACTTTGGATAAACAACCCCAAACTTTTAGATATCTAAGGTTAGGTTTCCTACCATGCCATAACTCAAATGGTATAGAGCCAGTTTTCTTATGAGGTATTCTATTGAAGACATAACAAGCTGATAATATGGCTTCCCCCCACAAATTCAGGGGTAATCCCAAACTTATAAGTATAGAGTTCATCATCTCTTTTAGAGATCTATTTTTCCTTTCGGCAACTCCATTTGATTGTGGTTGATATAGGGCCGTTGTCTCATGAATGATCCCATTATCTTCACAAAATTTTGATAGATATTGGGTATCATATTCTGTCCCTTTATCAATTCTAAGTCTTTTTATTTTTCTTTCCAATTGATTTTCAACCTCAGCTTTATAGGTTAAGAATGCTTGTTCAGCTTCATCTTTAGTCCGAAGAAGGTATACCTTAGTATACCTAGAACAATCATCTATAAAGTTTACAAAGTACCTCTTACCACCTCTTAACTCATGTGATTTGAAGTCACCTAAGTCACTGTGAACTAATTCCAATAGCTCACTTTTTCTTTCTACAAAAGCATGAGGCTTCCTAGTGAATTTCGCCTCAACACAAATGGGACATTTAAATGATGGAGGTTCTGGGTTACCATCTATCAGACCTACTTTGCATAACTTCTTTATGTATGATGCATTGCAATGTCCTAATCTACCATGCCAAACATCATACGAATCAACCAAGTAAACAGAACTACCAGCTTCCTCATTAATAACATTGGAAACATTCAATACAAATAACCCACCTGAGTTGTACCCTTTACCAACAAATATATTTTTTTGGAGACAATAGCTTTATCTGCCTCAAATGATAACTTAAACCCTACCTTGATGAGAAGAGCACCAGATACAAGATTCTGCCGAATGTCGAGCACATGCAACACATCTTTGAGAACAAGGGTCTTTCCTGAAGTTAACTTCAATTGAACCTACCCCTTGCCATAGACCTGAGATGACTGGAAATTTTCCATATATACTTGTTCACCTGATCCAACCGTTGAATAGTTGAAAAAGGCATTCCGATCCCCACAGATGTGCTTGGTAGCACCTGTGTCTATGATCCATTCTTTTGGTTTTTCAACCAAGTTTACCTCGGTCACCAGGCAGTGAAGACATCAGCCTCAATGAGGTTGACCTTAGTTTTGTTCTTCCCTTTTTGGCATTCTTTCTTGTGGTGCCCAGGTTTGCCACAAACGAAACAATTTCCCTTCTTTTTCTTGAAGGAAGTCCACTTCTTGGTCTTTAGACCTTTCTTAAATTGTTCGTGTTTTTCTAACTCAACCAAATTCGCTTTAGATTGAAATTCTTTAGCCTTTTTGATTTTGCCCTTTTCCCAGTTCTTCTCTTCAATTTTAATCCGGACTAAGATTTGATCCAAGGTCCAGTCCTTCCTTTTGTGCTTCATATTCATTTTGAAGTCACTCCAAGATGATGGTAATTTCTCTAATAGAGAACTAGCAATAAATTCCTCTAGCAATACCATCCCTTCTTTGGCCAATTTTGCCACTAGGACTTGGAATTCATCAACTTGGGCAGATATGTTCTTGTCATCCTTTATCACAAATTCTAAATAATTTGCAATAATATATTTTTTGTTTCTAGCATCCTCTAAGGTATACTTTTTATCCAATGCAGTCCAAATCGACTGAGCCAAATCATAAGATGCATAGACATGGTAAAATTCATTGGATAAAAAATTCAAAAGGCAATTTTTGCATTGATAATCCGCTTAGATCCATGCTTGCCTATGAGCTTTGAGGATAGGATCATCACTTTCAGCAAGTAAGGGTGAGATTAGAGCAAATGACACATTTAATTGTTCTAGGGCAAACAAAAATCTCTGTTTTCACCTCTTGTAATTTGAACCATCAAATGGTTCTACTTTATCAATTTCAGAAATGATCCTCATGTTCTCCATTGCTGACACAATATTATTAGCCATATCAAATAATTGATCTCTCAATAAACTGGTTCTCGGTCTTAAGAAATGTAGGGAAAGTTATGTCAGATTATTGAGAGAGCAAACCTCAGTGTTGCCTTATTGATAAGAAAACTTTCAATCTATCACCTGTATGAAATATTCCTGATACCTGAAACAAAGATTGTTAGAAAAATTGGTGGGCTGAGTCATGCCACTTGACACTGTCCTTAAGACCGTAGATGCCCCCTATGGTGCAACCGGAAATATTACAAATCGGCCTCCAAGATAAAACAGCCCGATGGCTCCCCCAGTAATCGTGCACTCGACTATTGGACCCCTTCGAATGCTATAGGGTTGTGCTCAAACTAGAAAACAAAACATCAAGAAATGGACATGTGAAATCCAATGAAACTCAAGAAAATCAAAGCTTGACAACACACACTTGAATACTTCAAATGACTTGATCCGTGTTTTACAAATGCTAAATCTCCCTCTATTTATAAGACAAGTGAGATGAGGAGTAAAGAAGAAGGAATTAAATTGAGAGTTGAATGAGATATTATACATCTCCCAAAACTGAAGAATTGATGCCTCAAGAGGCTTCTCATGTAGAGACATAAAGTGACTCAAGCGATTAAAGAGAATTACCTTAATGAGCTTTTAGCAAACTGTAGAGATTAATAACCATTATGTGGAAAGACTTAAAGAATCTCCAAAACTGAAGAAATTAAGGGGGGATGTAAAGAATCTTCAAAAGTTGAAGGGGCAAGTGTTTTGAATCTTAATTTGTTTTTAAAAACTTGCATTAAAAACAACAATTATTTTTGTCAGATTGTCAGATGTAAGATATACAGAAAAATATATCGTTTTTATAATATGATTGAGGTTGAGTGAAGAAGTAATTGGTTCCCCGTTTTGTTGTTTGCATGTGGGTTTAGGGTATTGTAATAAATTTCTCTTGTATCTGTTGAAAGGGTTGTAATAATATAGATAGCATTTTCTTTCCTCTTTGTTGATTTATCTTCAGGCTTGGATAAAGGCAGTGAAGGGAAGAAAAGGTGTTTTGTCTTGAAGTTATAAAAAAATCTAAAGTTGAGAGATTGTAGAAGAATTCTTTGCTATTAAGAGGGGATAAAAGGTTTCTGCCTTTTGGTTAGTTTGGTTTGTTCCCCTTTGTTTTTCTTTGTCAACTTAATATCAGATATTTGCACTGTAGTGGTTAGGGATACCGGGAACCATGTCTTCCTTAAGTAGGGAACTGCTCTTCTTAATTTTACAGTTCTTGGATTAGGAGAAGTTCAAGGAAATTGTACACAAGTAAGTAAATTTCTTCATTATGATTTAAGTGGAGCAGATTATTCCCAATTCCAATAGTAAGTGGATGTTTTACAATGAAGATTGTATCCAGAGCTACTGAATATTCAACTTGTATATAATGAAATTTTGCTACTCATCCTAGAAAATTTTATTCCCTTATCAATGTGCTTGTCAGAAGAAAAACTTTATGATTTTCTGGCTCGTTTTTTATTAGAATTTCTCAATTCATTGGATGGCCTACGAGACCTCCGGTGCTCTTTGTATCCTAATACCTCGGGGTGACATATTTTTGGTGGATTCCTTAGTTATTGTAGAGTTACATTGATGAGGAAG
Source organism: Macadamia integrifolia (assembly GCF_013358625.1). Taxonomy (NCBI): domain Eukaryota; kingdom Viridiplantae; phylum Streptophyta; class Magnoliopsida; order Proteales; family Proteaceae; genus Macadamia; species Macadamia integrifolia. Next base: position 41,022,640 of record NC_056561.1, on the reverse strand, counting down.
ATCTTTGAATGCTTGCATGGTACTCACAATTAAATATACCATCAATGGTTCAGTTGGAGCATTTCTTAATTTTACTGTATCATTGAAAATTTTCTTTGAGATAAGGAAACAGAAGTATTTGGAAACCCTTGATAGGTGAGTCTTCGCCTTTTTTCCCCCTATTGTTTGTAATATCCTTTGGAGGATTTTTTTTTGTTTTAAAGGTTGCAATCCTGCCTTCCTTCTCTTTTCTATGCATGATTGAGTGAAGGCAGTTGAGATTCTTGAGAAAGATCTTAAGGTTTTTGCTTCTTTCAATGAAGAACTTTTCAAGGAGGTTGTGACGACCCAAGAATACGGCAAGTACTAGACTCACCTGGGAGATCGGTGAGGTGTCCCCACCAAGAATATAACAAGTACCAGGGGGTTTGGGAGATCGGTGAGGGTCTACAAACTTTAGTCCCACATCGCCTAGGGAGAGATTACTGGGCTAGTTAATAACCTCTACCCTCCTTAACATGGCATAGGGTATTTTAAAGCCTTGAGGCCTATGGGTCAAAGAGGATAATATTGTGCAATGTTAATGGGGTCAGGACGTTACAAATGGTATCAGAGTTGACCCCGACAACATGTGGGACACAATGGGGATGCTGTGCCGAAAGGGGAAAAGTGTGACGATCCAAGAATACAACAAGTGCCAGACCTGCCTAAGAGATCGGTGAGGTGTCCCCACTAAGAATACGGTAAGTACCAAAGGGTTTGGGAGATCATTGAGGGTCTACAAACTTTAGTCCCACATTGCCTAGGGAGAGATTACTGGGCTAGTTAATAACCTTTAGCCTCCTTAACATGGCACAATGCGTGCAATATTAATTGGGCTGGGGCATTACAAATTGTGACTACCCAAGAATACAGTAAGTCCCAGACCCGCCTGGGAGATTGGTGAGGCGTCCCTACTAAGAATACGAGGCATTATAAATTGTGACTACCCAAGAATACGGTAAGTACCAGACATGCCTGGGAGATTGGTGAGGTGTCCCTACTAAGAAAACGATAATTATCAGGGGATTTGGGAGATCGATGAGGTTTTGTAACTTTAGCCCCACATCACCTAGGGAGAGATTATTGGGCTAATGAGCCAAAGAGGACAATATTGTGCAATATTAATTGGGCTGGGGCATTACAAATTGCGACTACCTAAGAATACTGTAAGTACCAGACCCTCCTAGGAGATTAGTGAGGTGTCCCCACTAAGAATCTGGCAATTATCAGGGGATTTGGAAGATCGATGAGGGTGTGCAACTTTAGCCCCACATCGCCTAGGGAGAGATTACTGGATACCCGCTTGGGAGATTAGTGAGGTGTACCCACTAAGAATCCGACAATTATTAGGGGATTTGGAAGATCGATGAGGGTGTGCAACTTTAGCCCCACATCGCCTAGGGAGAGATTACTGGGCTAGTTAATAACCTTCAGCCTCCTTAACATGGCACAACACGTTTTAAAGTCTTGAGGCCTATGGGCCAAAGAGGATAATATTGTGCAAGGTTAATAGGGCCAGGGCATTACAAATGGTAGCAGAGCAGATCCCAATAGCATGTGGGACCACAGTGGGGATGCTGTGTCGAAAGGGGGGAAGTGTGACTACCTAAGAATACGATAAGTACCAAACCCGCCTGGGAGATCAGTGAGGTATCCTCACCAAGATTATGGCAATTACCAGGGGTTTTGGGAGATCGGTGAGGGTGTGTAAAATTTAGTCCCACATCGCCTAGGGAGAAATTACTGAGCTAGTTAATAACCTCCAGACTCCTTAACATAGCACAACGCATTTTAAAGTCTTGAGGCCCATGGGCCAAAGAGGACAATATTGTGCAAGGTTAATGGGGCCGGGGCATTACAGAGGTCATCCAGTTGCTTACACTTGAAAACTTGAAAACTTCAGGTACTTACTCGGTCCTTACTGAATTATAGTAGTGCATTGTGTGATCCAACTGCATTTTCATTTTCACTGTGTGGTATTAGATCTACAGGAAGAATCAGCAGCTTTCTAAGTATGGAGATACAAAACCAGCCTAGATTATTATGCTTATGGAACTTAAAATGCTTATTGAATTAAATCCATTATTTCATCTAATTCAAGTTGTTTTCTATAATATTTTATTTATATTTATGGCATCTCCAGTCTTAACTGGCAGCATCAACTGTGCAAGAATCTACGCCCAACCCTAATATTAAAATACTCTTCACTGACCATACTTGCACTCCTAACATTGGTGATCGTGCTCCACCTCCAACCAACTATCCCATTGTGGATTTCTCCTATTGGTGTCCATAGCGTAAGTAAACTCCATCTGATGTGTTTTAAAATAGTTTTTGATACCTTAAAGCATGCACTTATACCGGCCTTTCTTACTATGCATCCATTCTAGCCAGTTGTTAATGACACAAAAAATTACTAATCAGATGGAAGATACCTTATAAAATCCTTTTGCTTAATTCCTCCAAATATAAGAGTAGGGATAGCACATATAATTCACATATATGGCAAAAAATTAATATTACAATGTAGTATCTCTACATAATTAAGAAACATTAGACTGAGAAGTTATCTCGCTTAAATTGCATTGTATTTAATTCTATCCAATCTATTGTATAAATTCATTATGATTAGAGCAGGCAACTTATATTTAGTGAGATAACATTTAAATGATTTTGATATGGAAAGTCAATATGAGGTTTAAGGGAGAAATAGCTTCATATGGAACCCTATAATGATTTCTTTGCCCATGTATGAAACTATTCTATTGCATCTTATTGGTAAAAAGTTTCATATAATGGAGAAGGATCAGATTCTACTTCTGTTGGATTTTGGCTTCTCACCATACATTATATTCATATTTTGAATGCATCCACTGACAATGTCTAGAGTTGATCATATTCTTTTTATCCTAAGTGTGACTGGCCTTCAATGTAGTATAGTCTGTAGAAACTAGCATAAATTGAGTCTCAGACTTCGATTGCTCTCTGGCTTAGAGTAGTGCATAGAATTTCACTGGAGTCACCCATAAGAATAAAGGCTTTAACACTTTATGAGAAAAAATGTGCACCTTACATGAGAAGACTTGCAAAGGTTGTTGAGTGCCAATCACAGCAGAGTTTTTTTTTTTGGTAATAATAGCAGAGTTCTTCCTCCCCTTACAAATGCTAACAAGCAAGATAATGAATTAGTACTGGAGTAAATGAACCTAACAGGGTTACGGTATGGAGTTTTGATATTTGGATGTAGATCTTCAAATCAAGCAATGGATTAAGGTGGAAGTTATACAATGATGCAAGACCATAAGAGCGAATCATAGTGATCATACAAGTTGATGTTGGGATTGCGATTGGGGCATATATTCACCCCAGATAGAGATCATAGAACAAAACCTTTATCAATTTTAAATGGAGTAAATTTTTTGGGGTTGCACTTCTTGCAATTCCCCTGATTTGTCTGAGAAGTCACTAGTTTTCTTCCCTTTTCATAACACATTTTTCTCCCTTATTACTCTCATAATAAAATACAATCAACTGAGGAAGAGGTGGTTATTTTCTATTTTTTGTGTTTGATTTTTCTGTTGAAGGTTTTTTAATTTGAACCAACAGTCAAATAAATCAATTGGAGAAGTTGTATTCGAGGTTGTGATCTAACTTTACAAAGTTTATATTCAAAATAGATCAGCCTTGCTTCATAATCTCCTTTGTTTTTGTTTTGTTTTGTTATTTTCTTCCTCTAATCCTTTGTATCTTAAACCCTTGTTTAAATAATTTTTCGTTTCTTTCCAATTTAGATTGAAATAGATTGAGCCTTACAGAAATTTGGATTAGTAAATTTTACAAAGGATAATTTTTAAAATGAATTTAGATTGTTGTAGACATTTAATTTCTCTCCCACCTGACAAATGTTCACACTTGTCTTTGCACGTGTTTATTTTACTAGTAATATATATATATATATATATATATATGTGTGTGTGCACCTCAATTACGTGTAACAACAAGAAACACACTAGAGGGGAGGGGTCCACATGTCAGTGAGGTGTGTGTGTGTGTCATAAAATCCAAAAATCTATTTCCTGGTAGGCCAACGAGCCAGCCTGTTACTCCCAAGGCTCTCCCACCGGTTGGGTTAAAACTAGCCCTCTTTGGACTGTAATACTCCCTATCACTCCCATATCCTATTAGAGGTTAATATTTACCTATTGGCCCATAGTTCTTGTTGTTCCTTCCAACAATGTTGACGAAATGCCTAGGAACATGTTGAGTCACTCTTCCCTTCTTGGCATTCCACTGCTGCTAATCAAGCCAATATTGGCTTTCTCTGCTTGTTATTCTTGTATGTTCACAAGGAAGGTAGAGAAATGAAATTAAGGTGTTACATAGTTTCAATCTTATATTAGAGTGTTAACTAAAAGACTTGGCATATCTAATCATGATGCTCTAGTTGTTCAGAACTAGGAGATCTTACCATCTCACTTCATCTGTTTCTAACCTCTACCTTAGCTCCTCCTCCATTGATCAAGCTTAATGTTTCTTATGTTTTTTTTTATATAAGATATATATTATTTTAAAGTGTGTATTAAGTTAAAATGACAACTCTACATTTAGGCTATATATTAGATTTTATTTTATGGGATGATACTCCCTTGAGAAATGCTATTTTCTTATTCTTTATATTTTATATTTTAAGTGGGTTATGTGTTTACGTCATTACTACACTTATCTCTATAATTTTATTTTTATATGAGTATGCATTATCTTATCTTATATTTTACTCATTCGTGTGTGGTTATGAATGTTTGGTGGTTTATCTTATTTTAATGTCAGTAGTACTTTTAGTTTTATATTTGTCATTGGCTCTCTTTGTCAATCCTAGTACTAAATAGTTACATTATTTGTGTTGATTTTTGTTACTCATTTGAGCATATCAAATATGAATCAATTTTTGTACCTTATCATTATAGTCATAAGGATTAATTGGTTATGAACTATTGTACTTGTTAGTTTAATATCTTTTTGACTTCATGTTTTGCATTTCTGGATAAAATCTATGGTATAATTTCTTATTCTCCTATAGTTGCTCTCTTTTTTTCTATGACAAAGAAGAAAAATTATTTTGGAGAAAAGCATTGTATTAAGCATGTGAAAAGCATTGTATATATACCAATAGGGTTGGTAGCCTAGTGATGAAAATGCCCTCAACCTATCACCACTCGAGTCAGCTGGTTGTGGGTTCGAGTCTTGACATACCCACTATCTCCCATTGGTCCTGCAGAAGCGTTGTTTGCCGTACGGAGGCTTGTCTTGGGGGCTATGATCACTACCATGGAGCATCTTTTTAGTAACAAAAAAATAAAAACATTGTATGAGAATTTGAAATTGTGACAATATAACGTCCCGACCCCATTAACCTTGCACAATATTGCTCTCTTTGGCCCATGGGCCTCAAGGCTTTAAACCTCGTCGTACCATATTAAGGAGGCTAGAGGCTATTAACTAGCATAGTAATCTCTCCTTAGGCGATGTGGGACTAAAGTTTGTACACCTTCACTGGTCTCTCAAACCCCCTGGTACTTGCCATATTCTTGGTGGGGACACTTCACCAATCTCCCAGGCGGGTCTGACACTTGTTGTATTATTGGGTCTTATAGATAAGCCAAGTGTGATATTGAGAGTGGATGTAGGTAAGTTTCCAAATCATTATAAATTTCGTGTGTCAATTTGTCTCTTCTATTTTTACAATCTACATTGTCACCATCTTTGTTACAATTTATCTCCTTAGATTATAATGTATTTTGGGTATTTGAGTGTTTTGTTTTGGAAGAAATTTTAGTAACCCTATTCATCCCCCTCTTTGTGTTACCATGATCCAACACTCTAGTCTAAAGGGGATTGTAAATGATCTTAGCCTTTTGGTAAAAGAATAAAGGAAAAATTAAAGAGGAAATCTGACCTTCTTAATAAGTGAAGGTTGACTAGAGATTTGTTAGATAAATGGAGTTGACCTAGTAGGAACAAGATTCCCACAACCTTCATAAGTTGTTAGCCTCTTTGCATAGGCTTTCAATCGTTTTTTGGAGGCCTCAAAATGCATGCATTCTTCCATCGTTAAAGTCTTCAAGTGATAAGTTTTACAAGCAACTATTAGGATAACTACTTAAGCCTCAATATGATTCTTTGAAAAAATGCTCAACAACCAAACATAGCTCATATTGGATTTGAAAATTAAATTCTTATAAATAATGATGTGGATAAAATGACCACGAAGTATGATCTCCAGATAATAATATCATATGGTCAAAATAAGTTAGTGTGAGAATGGCTTCTCGCATTGTTGTTTAGCAAAACTTCCCCTTGAAAAGATTGTTAATGCATTTGAGCAAACTCCTCTTAGACAAATTCATAGTTCAAAAACCAAACTTGAGTCTGTGATGCCCCGAAACCTGGCCTAGGGTTTTTGGACATCAACGGTCTACAGGATCTGTAAGTTCTAGGCGATAATGAATTGAAGTAGCATCCACAAACATAAGTGCAAGCAAGAGTTAACTAAACTAATATATTATTAAAATTCAAGGTTCAAATATCTAATTCAAATTTTAAACTTAAAGTAAAGTTGAATTAAAGTATATCTTTTAAAGTTTAACTTATCATCTAAAAATAAAAATCATTTTCTTCTTCAAATCCATAAGCAATGTCCTCCTGCTGATCAACTATAGGTTCAACATTCATGTCATTTTTATAATAGTCCTCACCAACGTTATTTGCAAGTTATGAGGGTAAGTCTATAGGAAAAAACTTAGTGAATAGAACCACAATACTAAACATGTTTAAAATCATAATCATATAACCAATATCAAAAAAGACATATAATATAATATAAAATTTTTAAGAAGATAAAGAACAAGTATATCACACATACTTACATTGCTATATTTATATCGTCGTATAAGTACATATGATGACTCAAAATAAACTAAACAATGAACTCAAAATATCATCCATAAATGGTCAATATGTCACAGTAACACATTGCCCCTATTCAACATATAGAAACTCGCAGAAGCTAGCTAGTGTCCAACCTCTCAAAGACTAAGTCATACCTCCCGAAGGTCAAGTAACAATTGGTAGATCCTGCCGATGGTAGGTTTCATCATCTAATAGTCCACAGTTCGACTAAGTAAAAGTCCAGTAAACCAATCCTCACCTCAACATTATAACGTCAATGTTAATAAGGCAAGACAACAACAACAAAGTCAACCAAGAATGAAAAATATATATAAATACAAATAATTTTAGAATTTAAGTGTGATCAATACTCTGATTCCACCCTATCAATCCCTATGTAAATATGAAATCAATTTCAGTTTCAGTTTTTTATAAAAGTAATCAAAATAACAACTATAAATAACAAATCAATGATCAAGGAAGTCTCACATCCCTCCTCAATCAAAGCCGGTAATGTTAAGCATTATTATCATAACAAAAAATGTATCTCATATATCAAAACAGTAAATTTATGTAAACTGGTGTTTTTAAAAATATATGCACAGACAAAAACTCATTTGGTATAAGAATCATACAATGCACATAGTACATTACTCCATGCAATCATAATCATAGCTTAACACATAATATTAGAAACTAACATTATGTAATCAATGTTCCATTTAGAAAATTCTACTATGTACATATAATGTAAATCATGGAACAACCTTCAATTTGTTCCTCATTCTCTCATGTACATGACATTAGGTTTGTAAAATCATATTTTTAATGAAAAAACATTATAAAATCCAAGGTTTAGAATAGATCTAGGGTTTACATAATTCTCTTTTGGATAATATTAAGAAAATAAACAAATTAGGGTAGAGGTTCCACTCACCTTGATGTCATTCCCAAAATTCTGCCTCAGCCTATTCTGCTTACTAGAATAGAAAAATAAGACATAAATATCTCTAGAATTCTAAATAAGTTGAAATTAAATTCTATTGAAACCTAACTCATATATACAAGTCTCATATAAAGATCAAATCAAAAATCCCTTCTTAGATTAAGTACCAATTCTCCTCAAAAGCGGTCTTCAGACTATAACAGATTCTGACCAACGAATTTGAAAAACTCATTAACCCATTTTTTTGACTCAAATCACTTTTAATTTTTTCAGAGATTTAAAATACTCATGAAAGTTTATACGATAAAAATATAAGATTAAAAATCAAAGTCTATCTGCCTCCGTCACTACCGCTATTATCGGGTACAGAAAACTCTCCTAACAATTACCTATCTGAGTATATGAATTTTTTGAAGTATCAAATCAACTCCGAATTCAATGAAATTTTTAGAAGATCCTATAAATACATGAATATACTTCTAGTAATTATTTTAGATCATAAAATAATATTTAACTATTTTTAATAATATAAACAATCTACCCAGAAATTATTGTTAACCTATCAAAATCTTATTTTCTCTCTCCTTAAACCCACAATCCAAAATCGCAAACCTTTAAATCATGACTAATCCTCCAAGTAGAACATAAGAAAGTAATTAAATTATGTCAAAAACTCTTATCTTGAAAATCGTTCTAAATCTTGATTCATTTTCTTCTTTTTTTTCTTCTTTTTCCTTAACCTCTTTCTTCTCCACAATACATTTTCTTTTCCCTTTTGATTTTTTTCATAAATAGAGAGTGAGAGACAATAGAGCCATGTTTTTTGTTTGTATTTTCCTTCCCTAAATCATCTCCAACTCTATCTCTACCATTCCTACTTCATCTCCAACTCTCTCATCATTTATTCTAATCACAATTCATCTCTAACTCTTTATTTCACTTGTCATACCTTATCTTACTTACTTTATACTCAAGGCTTTCCAAATTTCAAAAGAAAAGTCCTAACTTTACAAGGAAAGCCTTCATTTGTTAATTATTAATTAGCAATAACTAGTTAGTTAGGGTAGTTAGTTAATTAAGTTTTATCCACTTGTTATCTAATTATCCATGTGGATAATAAGTTAATATGTGTAAATTCTTAATTAAATAATTCAATATTAGAGTTGAGATTAAAATCATATAATTAAAAGAAAAGTCAAATTATAGTCCAGTGGCAAAATGGTAAATTAAGGTTTAAGGGTAAAATGATAATTTATAGGGTTTCACCCTAAAGTTATTCTATAGTGTAATTACATCTAATGGATGAGTTTTAGCATTTACCAAGGATCGATGCACCCTCAATGGTCAGGTATCCCCACTTTAAGTCACCCTAACCCTACAATGGTCAAAAGACAAAATACCCCCAATCAGATTTCAGGGTATTACAAAATCATTGTTAACTATTACATTGAGCTAACCACCTTTTAAAGTCTCCAACTTCCTCACCAAATTCCTAGTATGTATTTAAAGGGTAAAAGTTGGGCATGTTAGCGTTGTGCCCAACACTATGTGTCTCTCATCTCCCCTGAAAAGCCCTCCCTTCCCCTCCCTCTCCCATCACAAACCCACCATTGGTTGAGCCAACAACAACAATAATATCAATAACAAAGCTTTTTCTAAACTTAATGGGGTCGGCTACATGGATCTACGACTGTGAGATAAAAAGCAAAGGAAAGAGAAGGGGGAAAGAAAAAGAGAAGAAACATAGCAACACAACACCTCTAGGACATCCCGCTTAAATGCAATCAACAACATGGATCTTTGCCCTCGAAACAACTATATTCGATGTCTTACTAGGATCCAAGCTTAGCTTCTACATGTATTTCCTTACCAACTCATTAATAGTCATTTTAGGCTTGCACATAACTTTTTTAGTTCCTTCCTTATGGATCTGATCACTTCTCCTTTTATTGGTTGAGTCACTAACTCCAAAAATTTAGTATCATGCTCAACCTCCACCTTCATTTAAATTTGGAATGTAAATTAGGAAAGAGCATAATGGTTTGATGTGGGATCTATCTTTTAGTATTTAAAAAACATGTCCCATTCGCATTTTGGGCTGCTGAATAATTGATGGACATTTTTAAACTAGGATTACCAAGCACTACGCAGTTGTGTCAATATGCCAATTACCAAAAATCCACCTATATTTGTAAGTGGCAAATCATCATTTCTATTTCTGCCTCCATCTCAATTAGCCACTTACCAAGAATGGGTAGACTTAAGGTAATGAGGATCACATAAAAGTGGAAAAATGTCTTATAAGTGGTTTTAAAATTAATTAAATTATAAAAATACCATTAAATCTCTTTACAGTGAAATAACAATCTTATAATTTTATGAAAGTTTGACTCACTTTCTAAATCATTATCATGCTTACTTCAGGTTGACATTTTGATTTTTACAGTGGAATGTTGTTCTCTATTATATGCAAGGTCCGAATAAGAAAAACATAACTTTGTGAACAGTCAAATATCACCAACATAATTATTTAATCATTGTTTTTGTCAAACCCAATTTGGAATGATTAATTTTAAGGAGAGAGAGAGAGAGAGAGAGAGAAAAGCTTATAAAAACCATTTGCAAAATCACTTAAACAAACAGCTGAAAATGGTTACATGATCAACAAAGCTCAATGCATATAAAAAGTCCGACACATGATTTGAAATGTTTTTTAATTGAATTGACAATTCAAATTAGAATCGATTTGTTGAATTATAATCAAAATGGATTCAGTGGACTTTGATTTCGATTAATATCAATCTCTGAAATGTAATTTCGAATCGATCATGTGCAATAATTAAATGGTACTTTTGCAATATGTTGGTCATAGGTTCAAAACTTATAAATAAAATAAACTCTCTTGAGAAGCAAGGGGTAAGACTGTGTACACTTGCCTTCCCAAACCCTGCAGTAGTGCGAACCCAGTGCACTGAATTGCTCCTCCATAAATGCACAAAATTTTTCTTTCTTTTAGATAGTAAAATGACAGAAAAACAATTAATCTTGTCCCTTATAGTTAGATCTAAAACCTTTTCAAAAAAAAAAAAAAAAAAAAAAGACTAAATGATCAAAGATATCTGAAAATGTTTGCATATGATTCCTAATTCTGATGTTGCTGTGCGAATATACACGTCTCCCATACAAACAACCAGGCTCCACTTTCTCTCTCCACTAAAACCCCTTATCTGACGGTTTGAAATCATTTCATCCATATGGCCCAAATTGCGGACGGGTGCGAGGAAACCCTCACCAAGCTGTTTCAATCAGTTCCCAACCAATTCCAATCTGATTCAAATTGCTTCGTTAGAGGCTTAGAGCCCAATTTCATGTTTAATAGTGGTTGAATCATTGTAGAGTGCTAAGCCAAAGCTAACCCAGCCCTATCAGAAACATTCCCCCAACAAATTGAATTATCAAAATGGGAATCATAATTGGTGATTGGAGTATACAATTACATGTTATCAAACTATCAACTGGAATTAGCTTCTAGAACAGTGGTAGACGGCTAGACAGTTGGGTTCAGCATAAGTTCAAAAGAAGGTCGATTGTTTGACCTTCCTACCCTTTAGCTTTCTTGAAATAGTAGCAATAGTAGTATGATAGGGGTGTTAATTTCAGGCCCACACCGGTAGGCCCAACAGAGCCTTGCTGGTCAAGCCTAAAACCAGCCATTATAAATGCTCATTCCCAGTATGAGGGTTTAACTTGATGAACGCCCAATAGGGACCAATCGCTTAATAGTCCGACTCAGTTTGACATGTTTTAAAGGTTGATTAGAACTCGTTTACCGAACCCGACACATTTAAAGCCCATATAACTGGATTAGAGCCTGTTTACTCAGCCCCACAGTTTAAAGCTTATTTTGAGATAAATGTCTTATTAACCCGTTTAGTTTGCTTATTGATAGCCTGATTAAAGATCGATACCTGGCCAACCATTTATAAATGGGACCATACATAGCCTATGAGGCCCATTTGGTCATGGTGCGAGTTCTTAAAGTGGGAAAACCCGAATAAACCCAATCAAAACTGGCCCAACCCAACCGGTTGACACCTATAAATATAGTAGTGTAGTAATAAATGTGAGCACTTTATGGGGGTTGAAATCGTCTGCAATTCCGATCTTGTACAATTCCGTGTAATACCACCTTCAGACGGTAACACATGTATTGATACCAATACAATAGTCCAGATCTGGTACAACTAATAAAACATTAAATCAGTGAATAAGCATTTAAATCATATCTGGACCATTACATTGGTATCAATACACGTGTCACCTCCTAAAAGTGGTATTGCATGGAATTGTACGAGATCGGAATTGTAGATGATTTTTTTCCACTTTATGGTCCCTGGATAGCCCTATGTGGGGCTTAGCAAAAAGAAAATATCAACTGTTGGATTTGAATCTGCCGTGATAATTAGGCCATATTTGTTTTGATGAAGAAAAATGAAAAAGGTAAAAAAATGTGATCAAATGTGAGTATTTAGATAAATGTGGTGGAAAACTTTGTAAGATAATGTTTGATACAATAATTTTTGTCCCGTAAGGTGACAATTAACTTTTCCCATCCTATTCACTTGCAAAGTACACTAAAAAAGTTGTCTTGTGTTTTTCTATCTCTCTCCTCTTTATATTTTATCTTTTCCCATACAAGTCTACCTCACTTCCATTTCCTTTCTTTCTCATAAAGGTAGACCTTATTAAAAATTACATATTTCATTATTTATTTTTATCCTCTTTCCTTATCAATCAAACCCATAACATATAGGATCCATCCTCATGAGTTTTTCATTATATTTTATCCTTCAAATAATTAGATCATTAACATCATCGTCCAATTAAGATCAATTCTCATGGAGATTCTTGATCTAATGGCTGATGGTCTAAAGCTATGTTTGGTAACTTTTCAGAAAAATATTTATGGAGTTTTTTCATTATATGGGAACAAAAAATCAGAATAAAGCATTTGGTGCATTTATGGTGTGTTTCATTTTTTTTTTTTTTAACAAGAAGTGAAAAAAAAAAAACACTAGAAACAAGAATTGGTGGAATGAAAAAAAGTAGTTCTGTCGTTCTAATTTCATTAAAAGAAAAAAAAATATTTTAACATAAAAATTAAAATTTCTATTTTTGATACAAAACGTCATTTCTAAAACACGTTACCAAATGCAACCTAAAGCTTACAACATGGTTGACACGTTTCGTCTTCCTGTTATGATGTTTGCATGGAATGAATTGTTTTGCACACCGAAGGTTACAATGAGTGGTCCCTTGGACGAAAAGGTAGGTTTTTTCCTTTTTAAGAATGAAAAGGTAGTTAAAAGTAACTCAATTATATGGGTAAATTGGGTGCTCATTTACTTTTAAAAACCGGATTATATCGGGTTGTATTGGGTTGCAGTAGTGTGTCATGATTCATGAGCAGGGATTTAAATCTTGTTAATTGGATTGGTATCAGTCGCCTCCGATATCAATTTGAATTGGTTGATTTTATCTCTTTTTAAATATTTTAATTTTGTTTAAATATAAAAAAATAGGTTTTTCAACCATTTTATCTTAATCTAATATTCATATCTGATGCAGAATCAATCAAGTATTAATATTAGTCTCAAAATGATAATAATATGATTCATTCAATCCAATACCAACACTTAGATCCCTGATCATGAGTCCATGTCAGGAATGTAAAGCAAATAAAGTCAATAGGCATAAAATGAGATTGTAAGAAAACCAAAATTTACAAAATTGAACCAAATTTTTACTAGGGTTGGATGTGGACCACGTAAAGATTTAGTTCTCAAAGATCGATATTAATCCAACGCAGATTAGATTAGTACGTATTGATCAATTTTGCTTTTGCTTGTTAGAAAAAAATATTTTTTTTTTACTGTTTTACCTTTGAAATGATATGGGCAATTGATCTAGATTGATCAAGTATCAATATCGGCCTTATATGACATCGATACGATATGACTGATATGACACCAATACTTAAAATCATGGGGCCACTAATGAAATCTACTGGTCGATGGTGTTGAACCAAACCAGATACGGATCGTATGGAACATATATGAATTTAGACCGGATAAGCCCGGGTTGGTTCAAGTATAGCTGCCCTTTAGTCGCTTGTATGTCAAGAGTCACCCACACAACGGGACCTCGAGGGTCTTACGTCAAAGACGCACAAAAAATGTAGGGACCACAGGAAGGCGCCAGAGGAGGCTATGAAAATCTTTAATAGTCTACTAATGAATCAGAGTGAAAATGACATCTTCCCTTTCACACTTCCTTTCATTTTTTAAAAGCTCTTTTAGAATTCGTATAGATACTTGAGACGTAAGGACCATAGCTGTGGCTTATATGAGAATTCACAAAAAGAAAAGAAAAGAGCTTATATGATAAGATCCTCGTCTAAAGGCCACTCTTTTGGAATATTTTATAGGTAGAGTTAATATTTAGTTTTTTAGTGGAGTTAGAATCAAAACGGTAACAGAGAGAGAGAGAGAGAGAGAGAGAGAGAGAGAGAGAGAGAGAGAGAGAGAGAGAGAGTTTAGTTTTCCCGTCAATGCCGAAGTGAGAAATTGAATCATCCAATGAAAGATTTTAATGAGGAAAGAGAGTGAGAGGTCCACTGGCAGGATGTGAGAGGGTGTATATCAGAACACATTGGTATCATGGAAACCTTTTTTCTATATGACAAATACCTTTTAATTAGAATTTACATTGTTCATAGGTGGAGATACTCAACGGTGCTTTTCTACTTCAGGGTTAAGAATCCAAATTAGTGTAAACTCATTAATAAGCCTATATTAATTACTTGGGTGATTTACATCAACCTCCCCTGTCATTTGTTCAAATTACATCATTCTCCCTAAAAATAAAAAAATTACATTTAAATCCACCCAAACTAATACCGTGAGTAAGGGTGTCAATCGGTCTGGAACCAAGTATCCAGTCTGATATCGGTTTTGATTCCAAGGAATGTTAATGTGATCCAGAACCAGACCAAGTCCCATCTCGGTTCTAAAAATTGGTACTCGTACCTGACCTATCCGGTTCCAGTCCCGTTTTGGTTCCTATTCGAGTTTTGTATTTGGTTCTTATTTGGTTCCAATATCTAATTTCAAATTCAATTTTTTTATGCAGTTGCTATTCGGAAGAAAAAATATAAATGCTCATTCACTAAGTTATTGGTCTTCCCCAACGAAAAAATGAACAAAAAATCATGAGCTATCAATGGATATATATCCATGTCGAATGATCATAAGCAATCGATCATCTATTGAACTTCTAATATCGTTAATTTCACTATTTGAAACTCTATTAGATGATTTATCATTTAGGTGATTGAAACTAAATAACGTTAATAAGCCTGAGCAATCAATCTCCTAAACGATAATTGGAAGGCAAAGGGTTTAGAGTTGGACTATATTTGAAACTCTATTAGATGATTTATCATTTAGGTGATTGATTATGCCGGGTTTCCATATAAGTTATATCAAGTTTTTAGTTAAAGAGGAAAAAATGATATTAAGTTATTCGGTTTGGTTTCTGTTAGAACTTTCGATTATTGGCATAAATCCAGATCAAGATCGAATTGAATTATAAATACTTATTTCAGATCTGGGATTTAACCATATTATAATGGGTTGGATTTGGTTCAAGGTATTCGATCCATAATTGGATTCGATTTTCGGTTCCGGTTCGAATTTGACATCCTTAACCGTGAGAGGCGTTAGTTTTTTAAATAAAAAAGATGATTTTACCCCTTAAATTTGGATTCGGTTTTCTTTCAAAAACCAGTTTCAGTGTATATAGAATCACGTTAAATTCCAAGATAGCTCTTGATAATGAACAAGACAAGATATGACTGTCGATCGGAAAATCCATGAATGCCCTGTTTGTTTCAGAGTTTTTGGGTCCGGTCAAGCTCTTGGTGGGCACAAGAGGTCCCACCTCTCTGGTTCAAGTACAGCTACAAATGCTGCTAAATTTGCAGACAATTTGATAGATCTTAACCTCCCAGCTCCGATTGACGATGACGATATAAGCCAAGTTGAACTATCCGCCGTCTCAGATGCAGAATTCGTTGATCCGACCAAATGACGAATGGTGGTGATTTGGATTCGGTGCCATAGGATGTGGGATTACAGTGGAAAAACTCTAAGCTCTTAACGCAATTATGAGGTAAAGAGAAATTCCAAACCTTGTGTCTTATGGATGCGATCTATGATTATTTTTAGGTTAGTTGAAGAATTGGGTCAAAACTCAAATTGGGTCTCTGTATTTACAGATTTTTCTTTATATTTCTTTATAAAAATCCATGCTTTTTTTTCCCCTTCTTCTTCTTCCCCGAAGTCTGGCGTGCGGTTGATTCCATCACTCCCTGTCTGTCCGAGATGGGTGTTCGAAAGGGCAATGTGTCCTCCTCCTTTTCCCCAATTACATCTTCTTCCCAGTAATTTGCCTCTCCGTCATGTCTCTCGGTGCCATCATCACCACCACTAACCCTCTCAACACCCCTCGAGATCCGAAAACAGATCACCGATTCCAAACCCATCATCGCCTTCACCACTCTCCCTAAACTCTCCGGCACGGGTCTTCCCGTCATTCTTATCGGACAACACGACAACCTCTCCATTAAGCAAGCCAAGATCGTCTCCTCGCTTGAAGATACGATGAAGAAGGATCCAAGCGAAATCGGAAACCGAGTCAGGGAACGAGTGAGACTAGACGATACGGCAACGCTGCTCTACTCATCTAGCACCACCGGCGCCAGCAACGGCGTGGTTTCGTCGCATCGGAACCTGATCGCGATGGTTCATATGGTCCTGAACCCTTTCAGGTTGGAAGACGGAGAGCAGACCTTCATATGTACCGTCTCAAGATCTGTACTTTTCCTTTTCTCTTCTTTTCTGACTGTGATGTAAATCCCTCCCAACCTCAGCAGGGATTTGGCCGGAGATGTGAGCTGCAATGGCGATGTAGAGGCTAGTGATGCGGTTTGTACTGTTGGAGTTGTCACCGCACTTCTGAAACTGGTTTTTGACAGAAGATAGAAGAAGAAGCAGAAGTGGGTAAAATCGTTATTTTCATTTGAAAAACTAACACGGCGTTAGTTTGGATGAATTTAAATGTATTTTTTTTTTTATTTTCAAGAGGGATGATGTAATTTGAGCAAATGATAGAGGAGGTTGATGTAAATCACCCTAATTACTTTATCAATTAGTGTATATGACCTAAAATCAAAAACCACTCCCTCTGTTTTTTTTCATATTAATGGTTAAGGATGAACACTGTGACATCTACAACCAAAACCCATCCCTCTCTTTTAATACTAATCAATGGCTAAGCTTGAACAATGTGACATTTACTTCTTTGAGTAAAAATGATAAAAATGATGCTCAACTCAAATCATCATTTTAGGCTTAACCTATAAAAAGTAGTTCTCTCTTACAACTATGTTTATCTCTTTATCTCTCCCAAATAAGGAGTATGTATATGTCTTTTCAAGGAAGAGGAGGAAGACAGATTCAAGGGAGTGGTTCTTTTTTCTCTTAACCTACTTACAATTCTAACATTTTTAAGACTCTTATCTAGTTTCATTTAGGGTCTTTTTCTTGAAAGGTATTTACGGTATTTACAATTGTCAAACTTAATTCAACCATCCAAATGCATTTGATTTATTGATAATGTATTATTTTGGTGTGGAGCATGATAGAAAACATACATTTAATACAATGTGGAGAATAATACATGAGAATGTAATCAATATAACAAAAAGTGTTTATGACATATGATCGGAGAATGATGCTTGTTTATCCTCTTCTCATTTTTTGAACATTAAGATTCTTCATCCATGCATAATGGTTTTAATCAGTTAATGTCAGCAATATATATAGAATAAGGGAAAAAAGCTTGGTTGCAACCCTTTATTGGTTGCCAAAGATATGGAATAATTCACTTCCCACTAGGGTTCACAAATACCCTCCGATATTATGGTATTTTTCAAAATATCCTTTTAGATTCCATTTATTTGATTGTCACAGGGGTTGCAAGTTTGCAGTTACTTGGCTCCAACTCGGACAATAGTTAAATTTCGTCATAGAATAAGTATAAGGACCAACCCTGCAACAAAAAACAAAATCTAATTTTCTATTATAGAATATTCTGATTAAGTCTACACATAAGCTATATTTTAATACCAATTAATGCATCTCAATAAGTTTTTTTTTTTTAAATGCCTAATAAGATACAAAATCTCAATGTTTGATCACTTATCATTATTGGACTTAATTGACTCACTCCCTTAATAGTCAACACTTATTAATTTAATTTTATAAAATTCACATTAATGAGTATGTTACATTGTTACTCCACCGAAAAGGAAACCTTCCAAAGTATGACCTAGTATAATTCTAAAAAAAAAATAAAAAAATAAAGAGAGGTTTAAGATTATAGTCCATGGTAACCACTGCGTGCCTTATACATAACATTTTTTTTTTCAAATTTCTAAAAATTTCTCACACATTTTTTCCCTCTCCTTCTATTTCTCATGCCGTACTCTGACAACGACCACTAATAGATCAGCGGCACATGCCTCGCGTCATATCAGACAGAGCATCAACGCCAACCAACGGATGAGATCCTCCGAGTACGGAACCTACGAACGATCAAGATTGAATTTGCCCGAACTCGCAACGTCCGCGTCTCTCTTTCCCTTCTCTTTTTCATCCCTGTGCTTATAAAAGCCTGCTCTATTGCTGCAGATCGAGTTTAGTCTGTTTTGAGAAGATAGCGATAGGTCCCAAAGGGTTGCAAAGCTTAAAGCTTCTCTCTCTCTCTCTCTCTCTATATCTTGCAGAGGAGAAAAAGCTCTTTCATGGCGATCTTGGAGTACGAGCTTCGCTCAGAACTCGGTTGATTTCTTTCTAGATACATGCTTACTTCTACGTTTTCGGTGTTAGGTGAAGAAATGCGCGATCTCTGAGTCTGATAGAGATTAATTTCTTTCGATTTTGAATTTTGTTCGTCAATTTAGGTTGTAGTGGACGCAATTGAAAGTTGAAGACATCAGTTTAAAAAAGCTTCGAGATTTTACAATTCAGTTTCGGTGATTGTAAAGCTGCTTGTCTGTGTTTTGGGATCTCCAGCTGTGGTACTTAAAGAAATTAAGAGGGAGTTGGAAACGGAGATTTGAGTTTGATGCTTTGTATTTAGTCGAGGAAGTTATTATATTATCTAGCTTTGGATGCGCTCACAGGAGTCTGCTACTGGAAAAGTTCTGGTTTAGCTGCTCTCAGGGGTGATAGATTTCTGTCTGGTTTGTGAAATGCGAATGTTTGAGCGAAGAAATGAAGTCTATTACCATGGATTAATGGTTATGGGGGGTAAAATGGTTGCGGAAAGAATCTTCTGATCTCGGGATTGGGTAGAATGGCACAGTGGAGCAGACTTGGGACGAAGCTTAAGCTATCGACGTCTTCAAGTCAGTTCTGCTGAATCTAGAGTTTTTTCTTTTTTTGAAAATGAAGCTTTCGACTACGGGGATGTGTCAGCCGGGTCAAGAAGGCGGTATACATCTTCTTCCTGTTTTTCTTCATATGCAGAAATTACTTCTTGTTGAAATAGTTCGTTGGTAACGTCGTTTCCTGATCAAATGTTTCCTTTGTTCTTGGATAGGGGAGAAGAGGTGCTTGAATTCGGAGCTTTGGCATGCTTGTGCTGGTCCTCTTGTGTCCCTACCAGCAGTCGGCAGCCGTGTTGTCTACTTTCCTCAGGGTCACAGTGAACAGGTACACGGAAGAATCGGTGTTTCTTTCCTGTCTTTGTCTTCAATTGAGCAGTTTTTGTTTACTTCTATTTTGCATTCAGGTTGCTGCTTCGACTAACAAAGAAGTAGATGGGCATATACCCAATTATCCGAGCTTGCCTCCACAACTGATCTGTCAACTCCATGATGTTACGATGCATGTAAGTTCTGGACTTTCGTTCTACAGATAGTTCGTTACTAGTTAAGGTTGATAAGAGTTTGAAGGGAGCTTGTTGATGTGAAATTTCAGGCAGACGTGGAAACAGATGAAGTTTACGCTCAGATGACATTGCAGCCCTTGACACCGGTAGTCCCAAGTTTGGAATTTATTTATTTATTATTATTTTTTATTTTTTATTTATTTTTAAGTATTGGCTTTCATCTTTTCAATGAAATGATGATTTGTTCGAAATTGAAATTCTTAAAAATGTTGCTCCTCCAGCAAGAGCAGAAGGATGCTTATCTTCCTGCGGACCTGGGAATTTCAAGCAAGCAGCCAACCAATTATTTCTGCAAGACGTTAACTGCAAGTGATACCAGTACTCATGGAGGGTTCTCCGTTCCTCGTCGTGCTGCTGAGAAAGTGTTTCCTCCTCTGGTAGGCCTTCAGCGTGAGAGTTCAATTATATTGTTTTGTAGATGGTTCTATGCGATGTGTTATTTATTATTATTATTTCAAAAACTTCTTTCAGGACTTCTCCCAGCAGCCCCCAGCTCAAGAACTTGTTGCAAGAGATCTTCATGATGTTGAGTGGAAATTTAGACATATTTTTCGTGGTAAGTTGAGAGAGTATTTATTCTTCTATGACTCCTATGGGCCCATGAACCTCGTCTCCTTTCATTCCGCCTGCAGAATACTTGCCTATTGATATCCAACTAGCAACTAATTTACACTTTATTCCTTTGGTATATTGACGAACTTGAGGTATAAATTTTGGACCAGACAGGGTAATCCATGGAGATTAGGGCTTCCTACACTCCCTGAAATGAATATGTAGCTTTAATATCCGTAGTTCCTGTCTTCTCTTCTGTAATTCTGTTTCCTATAAATTATCTGGAAAAAAAAAAAAAGGGTTTCCTACTCCATTAGCCACTTGCAATAAACATGTTTAAGCAAGTCAGAAGTCTGTACAAGCAAAATTGAAGGTAATATCCCAGCCTTGCCCCAAATATTTGGAGTTTGTCCTATCAGGGTTATAGCCTCCAAAATTATGTGTATGATTATTTATAATTTAGCTGAAGTAATAATTGTGCTATGAGCCTCCACTCTATTTAAACCCTTTGGCTTGCACTGTTTTGCAAAGTTCTCAAAGGTATTCATATCTACATGTCACAGATGGACAGCTGTAGAAATCTCAGTGTGCTTTTAGCTGTTATACTTTGATGTTTGATTAGGTTAAGTGCAACCTACAGTTTCTTGGCCTGAATGGGACACTGCTCAAGTTAGTGGAAGCTATGTACTAGTCTGTGCAAAAGTGTCATGGCTATGGTTGATGATTTCAAAACTCAAAAATAGTGTCTTCTTGGATTTGGATATCACCATCCAATGCTTTTCCACGATTTATATTTTATGTTGTGGTCGTTGGTAAAGAAGCAAAAGTGTCAATGCATGATGGAAAGGTGGGAATAGCTTTCGATCCTTTTTCTCTCCCGGAGTTAGCTCAGCTTGTCTGGATGGTAGAGAATGAACAGTTATATGTGGTTGAAGAAGATGGCAAAATATGGAACTGTGACAGTTCTGACACCTTTTCCGTGAAGTCTTATTTTGACATTTGAGAGGGCAGTGGCAGCCTTTGACATTGTATTGGTTAGAGCCTAGAGGGCTCCATAGAAAAACTAAGTTATTTTTTAGGACAGATTAAAGTTTACTGCTAACCATGTGATTTTTAGACCAAATTAATGTCTATTTTTTCCCCTAATGTTTAATTAGTCATTAATATTATGCCATTAATATTATGATTCTTGCACTTGAACTTTTCAATGTTTGGACTTTGAACTTTTCAATGTTTGGACTGGTATGATTTAGCTGGGTCTGACTTGGTTGATGCTGTGAATTTCTGTGCTACTGTGGAGTTTGTAAATTTCAGTACTTTAAGGTTGGTAACTGTGTTGTTTAATTCCAGCGGTAATTTCTTTGAGTATTTGGTGGGAAGAAACACCAAGGTTTCTGAAGGGCGAGCAAAAACTAGCATATGTGATTGCTAGAATGGAAAAGGGAAAGTTCAGTTTCAATGCTCGCGGACTCAGAAACTATTAATGCCACTGAGATTAGAACAAATTGGTCCTATTGAAGGAACTTAGGTCGAGCAATTTGCAAGGATACTTGGAGAATATTTGATTCCTTGGAGAGAAAATTTAATAATTTTGGAATTTTGATATTTTCCCCTCTAATTTTTCAATATTCTTTGTAGGAGATAAAGGGAGCAGTATGAGTAAACATTCACACCTTTAAGACCTACATTATTGATTAACTTGACTTTAGATCATCTTTTCTGACATAATCTCTTTATTTTGGCGGTATTTATAGGTAGCAGGTCCCTAAGGAATGGGACTGATTGACAGTGGAATAAATTTTTAGTTTTGAAGGTGGAAAATTATTCAGCATGCTTTGATCTCATAGTATTAAAGAGTTGCTTTTTGTTCAGCTTAAAGTTATCTATAAAGTTCTAAATTTTAACTTTTTATATGGGCCACTGCCATGTCTGGACCTTTTAGTTGGCCAGAGCAGTGATAGATTATCAATATTATTTTTCCCTTAAATGTTTTACCCCTGCAGCCATATCTGTGAATGGTCATAAATGACTATTGTGGTCCATTCCATAGGGTTGGGTTCATTGCTAAAGTACTGTAGAAAGGATCTATATATTTATTTTAGGACTGTGAGAACGTGGATGTGGTGGTCTGTCAGGTGAGTTTACTTACCAGGTGCATTATATTACCCCAGAATATATTCCATAAAATCTTGGTTGCTGCTTCTTACTGCATATACACATCATTCTACTTGCCTGCTCATCATGCAGGACAGCCCAAAAGGCATCTTCTGACCACAGGATGGAGTGTGTTCGTTAGTGCCAAGAGACTTGTTGCTGGAGATTCTGTTCTGTTTATTTGGTAACCAGTGACCTATACTCTAATTTTGATGTGAATTTTCAATCCTTCAGACTTTTCTGATGGTGCTCATTATCTTGTTCTGATATCAAATTTAGGAATGAAAGGAATCAGCTGTTACTGGGGATTCGCCGTGCCAATCGACCACAAACGGTGATGCCTTCATCTGTTTTATCAAGCGATAGCATGCATATAGGTCTCCTTGCTGCTGCAGCACATGCTGCTGCCACTAATAGCCGTTTCACGATTTTTTATAATCCAAGGTAGCTAATGATTTTCAAATTCCTTTTTTACTACTTCAGTTTTCCTAATATTTTGTCTTTCCTGTTTCATTGTTATTTTCCAGGGCAAGTCCTTCAGAGTTTGTTATACCCCTCTCCAAGTATGCAAAAGCGGTGTTTCATACTCGTGTATCTGTTGGGATGCGTTTCCGTATGCTTTTTGAGACTGAAGAATCTAGTGTCCGCCGGTAGTAGCATAATTTGATCTTTTGACAACATGGCTATCTCTTATGTCACTTTTGAATTTCTTTTTCTTGCATATCTAGATATTTGGTAGGCGTCCTATAGAGCTATGAATTTCCTGCAGCTTTCATTCTTATTAGTACTATTATTTGGTTGGGGGTGGGGGAGGGAATCATATGTATCCAGATTTTATGTTTTTAATAATGGTGGTTGTCGAATTGTTTTGGCCTATCAGTTTGAATAATGAAGTCTAGAGTCTATATAAGAAGAAAGAGCGTATAAACTTTGTTACCCAGAATATAATGTTAGTCTACTCAATCATGCAACAGCAATTGTGTTTATGGGGGTTGCCTGATCTGGTGCTTGATGTATGTCCTGGTTTTTATTTTTTGGCTATCACTTCCTCATGTAAATACTCTATTTCTGAGGGAAGTAATAACCTTCCGAACTCCCTGTTCGTGGTTGAATTATTTGAATTTGGCAGTCCTTGCTAGTGAATGTTGAGATCACTGTCTTGGGTTTGAAAACATTATCAGTATATTGGGATGACCTTTTTTTTTCTGATAAAGTCTGTAATTTTCAGGTACATGGGCACAATTACTGGCATAAGTGATCTTGATCATGTTCGTTGGCCAAATTCTCATTGGCGATCTGTCAAGGTAAATATGTGCAATATGTCGCCTTGTTTTTAAAGTAGTATAAAGACTAGTACTGCATTGCTCCTATTGGCCTTTATGATATTGATTCTATCTATGTGCGGGGCAGTAAGATAGTTCATGAAGGGAAAAAATGAAGTTTTGGTAGGGAGGAAATAATAGATGTGTTAATGTATCTGGGATTGTTCTATGCTGAAGGATTCAATGATAGTTTAAGGGCTTTGCTTACCTCTCAGAAACAACTTCACAGCCACCTCATCGGCCTTTAAGTTCACATAGGTAATCGGAAGCCCCATAAAATGAGGTTTATAATTAGTAATAAAGATTTTCTGACATGTCATTGGGCTGTGACCTCACTGTTTCGGAGTTTTGCATCATAGTTGTCAAGGTGCCTAGGTGACCCAAGGCATTGGAGAGCTGCTTATGTGCTTAGGCGACAAGGGGCCTAGTTTTTTTTTTTTTTTTTTTTTTTTTTTTTTATTAGTGTATCCATTGTATCTAGTAGGGCAATATAATCATACATATAGGATTGCAGCAATAACAATAGAGATTGAATCTATGCACTAATTTGCATGATATCTAGCAACATCATTGCAGCATTATAACAGCAACATTATGTCAAAAACAACATTTTTTAGAGGGGGAAAAAAACCCAAGTAAACAAGAGAGGGAGAACAAGGGAACTGAACTGGTGAAGTTCAAATTTTTTTTTCTTAATTAATTCATTCATTAATTAATTAATTTTTTTGGTTACTAAAGGATCCTGTGCTTCTCAGCTATAATTAATTTTTTTGGTTACTAAAGGATCCCGTGCTTCTCAGCTATACACAAACTATTACATAAGCCAATAAAATGTTAGAAACAACATTATTTAGAGGAAAAAAAAATTGAGTGAAAAAAAAGACTGCCAAGAGACCTAGGTGTCCCAAGGCGCCGGCCTTATTAAGTCAGATTAAGGCGGGGGAGTGCCCAGCCCTTGAAAACCTGCCTGGACACGCCTTGACAAGCATGGTTATCATTTTCGATATTTTAATGAGAAAGTTGTTTCCTAATCAAAATTTTCCCAATTGTAGGTCTCTTTTCATTGAAGAGTCCGGAGCTCTTATTAATGTGTTCATGTATATGAGGTCGAGGCTGCAAATAATGTTGCTGGAATTGTGAAGTAATTGTTGGTGAAATCATTTGGAGATCCTCACAGATTTCCAATGACAGCTAACAAATAGAGTATATAATCCAGTGATTCCAACTCTCAGTTGTTCCTTTTTCATGGACTAGCTCCCAGAAACATGGATAAAACTGAAAGGGTAGTTATTGGTGTCACAAGTCACAAACATTTGTTATGTTACGAATGTTATGTTTATATACTACTGGTATGGGTAGTTAGAAATTCTGTTTCTTCCCTCTAGTGTTCTGGACTTCAAAACCCATGTTAGTCGTCTTTGCTTCCCATATTCCCCCTCGGGTCTTTGGTTGTGTTTGTTATGCCCACAACTCCTTGCTCGTTCTAAGCTTGATCCTTGCGCTTTTTGTTGCATTTTTCTTGGCTACTCCTCTTTCTAGAAGGGCTACAAATGCTACCATCCCCTCTCTCTCGCCAGTTCTTTGTTACCATGGATGTCATGCTCCATACCTGAGCCCTATTTTCAGTCACCTCTTGAGGGGAGTATGCTATGAGTCCATTTGTTATTGACACTATTCGTCTTGATGGGGAGCAAGTTTGTGAGGGGGACCCACCTCTCAAGGAAAGTAGTATAGGGGCTTACTTACATATTCTCGCAAGAAGAAACAGCCTAAAAGCGACCCGCTATAGACATTTGTGCACCGCGATCCACCTCCTGTGTCTTAGGTAGGTAACATGGATCCTCCCATTGTTGTCACTTGTCCTACTAATATTCCCGTTGCCGTTGGGAAAGGAGTTAGGACGTACTAAGTATCCTATTTCTAACTTTGTTTCGTGTAAGTCCGTGTGCCCATCATATTTGGCCTTTGTTTCCAATTTTTCCTCTGTTTCTATTCCGCAGGGTTGGAAAGATGCTGTGGCTGATCCTAAGTGGAAAGATGCTATGGTGGAAGAGATGCAGGCCCTTCGGAAGAATGGTATTTGGGAGCTTGTTCATACTCGAAAGTGAAAGAAACTTGTGAGGTGTAAATGGGTCTTTACTATAGTGACCAAGGCAGATGGCACCTTTGAGAGGCACAAAACCAGATTATTTTCCAAGGGCTTCACTTAGACCTATGGCTTAGATTACCAAGAGTCCTTTATACTAGCAACTAAAATGAACTCTTGTCGCACTCTGCTATCATGTGCTGCCAACCTTGGGTGGAATCTCCAACAATTAGACGTGAAAAAAGCCAGTCCTAAACATTGATTTGAAAGAAGTCTATATAGATATCTCACCAAGTTTTGAGTCGTCATTCATTATCAGGAAAGTATGCCAATTACAGAAATCGCTCTATGGTCTAAAGCAGTCTCCATTGGCCTGGTTTGGTCGGTTTTTCAAATCTGTGCTTTAATTCAGTTACAAGCAAAGTTGGGCCCGATCACACCCTATTTGTCAGGAGTGATGGTGGTAAAGCTGCTCTTATAGTTTATGTGGACTATATACTGATCATAGGAAATGATGATGTTGAAGTTTTCAAGTTCAAAGCTCAACTTGCATCAAAGTTCGAAATTAAGGATCTGGGCTCTTAAATATTTCTTGGCTATTGAGGTTGCTTGATCTGACAAGGGAATTTTCATCTCCCAAAGGAAATATGCCTTGGACCTTCTTAGTGAGATAGGCATGCTTGGGTGTAAATCTACAGACTATCCTGTTGAGGCTAACCATCATCTTAGTAATGATGGTGGAGATCCAGTTGATCGTGAAAGGTATCAAAAACTTGTCTGCAAGCTGATTTATCTTTCTCACACTCGTCTTGGCATTGCATATGCCATAGGGATTGTGGGTCGATTCCTCCATGCTTAGTTGTCCACTCACCTTGAAGCAATGTACCATATCCCGGGATACTTGAAATTTGCTTCAGGAAAGGGACTCTTGTTCTCTAACAACAACAATACCAAACTCGAGGCCTTTGTTGTTGGGGATCGGGTAGGATCTGTTGATGATCGTCGCTTTAGTTTTAGTTATTGCACCTTCCTAGGTGGTCACCTTGTTACCTGGAGGAGCAAAAAACAACCTGTGGTCTTGAGGTCCAGTGGTGAGGCTGAATACTGTGCTACTACTCAGGGTGTTTGCGAGCTTATATGGCTCAGGGTTCTATGCAGTGATCTTGGAAATGTTACTACTGGTCTTATGCGGCTATATTGTAACAATAAAGCTGCTACCAATATCGTTTATAGCCAGGTTCAACACAACCGGACGAAACATATTGCCATTGACCAACATTACAACCAACATTACATCAAGAGAAGCTTGGAAAATGGTTCCGTTTGTATTCCATTTGTCACCTCCAAGAATCAATTAGCTGATGTGTTCACAAGAGGTTTATATCATAAGGTTTTTCATCCTCTACAAGTTGGGCATGCGTGATATGTATGTACCAATTTGAGGGGGAGTGTTAAAGTGTATAGGTTCAATGTGTCCAGGCCTATCAATCATCCTTATGCTAGCTGTAACACTAATCTCTTGTTTAAAATAATGTGGCCTCTATCATATTAGACAAGCTGAATCATTCTCTCATATTTTACTTTTCAACTTTGTAAAATAAGGGTAAGGATTCTTTAGTGTATAAACATATAGGGAGGGTAAAATTGAGCATCTCATACCTGCCTCGTTAGATGGGTTGCAAGTGAACAACTCATAATAAATGAAATATTACTTAAGATATTATTCATAAATAAGCAAATACTCCCTATTTGAATCCAATAAAAATAATTTAAAAATCAAATTTCAAAAGGATAAAAAGTCAACCCCCCAGTCTAAGAACAAAAACTGAATTTGGTTATAGAGGTGATTTTCAACTTTTAAATGCTGGGGTTTTTCTCAATTATGAAAATTTTATAAATTATATTATGTTAAAACATTGCTAAAATCCAAAAGTCGTGTAAAATAATCTTTTGTTTTGATATCCATAAAATTATTTTCATTTAGGCGATTTTAACAGCACTCGCGCACTTAAAAATACGTTTTATTGGAGCATAACTTTGTCATTACTACTCAGATTTAAGTAATCTTAGACTTGTTGGAAAGCTGATTTTATGTTATAACTAATACAAAAGGTCTCATATAAAAATAAAATCATTTGACCGGACAAACTTATTATAGAACAAGAGCATTTATCTAAATATTGATTTTTTATAACTTAATATGACTTAATGTTAATTTTTTTATGATTTGATGACTAAATGTTGATCTTTAATGACTTGATGTGGCTTAATCTTGATTTTTTATGATACAAGGTATAAATAGCTTACTAAATAATGTTAGAAAATAGGAAAAATAAAAAAATAACACTTGGTTGCCTTGTCCGCCTTAAGGCGGACGCATTCTCGCCTAAGCGCTTAAACAACCCTCCACCGCCTTGATTTGCCTTGACAATTATGATCTCACCTCTCTTTTTCTGGTTTTCTCTTATCTTCTCCTTTCCTCCCTATCTTCCTCTCATTTTCTTAATTTTCTCGTGCTGGCTGAACCTCTGTTCTGGGCGGTAGTTGCAGCCCTCAAGAAGTGGATCGATCTCTTTCATGGGAGATCTGTTTTGGTCGAGCCTTTAATTAGAGGAAGCTCTCCCCTAGGCTACTTGAACCCTAGCACTTCAGACTAGGGGTGTCAACTGGTCGGGCCAGTTCGATTTCGGTCGGGCTTAATCGGGCTTGAAGACTTTCAAAGGCTCCACCGTGTCTGCCCATTTAACTAATCGGGCTTAGTTATTGAGGGCATGGTATGCTTTATATTTGGTCGGCCTGCCTCGGGCTATAATTGGGCTTTAGTCGGGCCTTAACCGGGCTACGGACATGTTTAATGTTAAACGGGCTTTAACCAGTTTTTAAACGGGCCCTCTTAAAAATATGTTCTTAAATTCTTGCCCACTCATGCAAGCCCAAAAAAATAACAATAAATCAATAGATGATACCAAATATAACCATTATTTAAAATGTGAACATGTCTTTACTTTTTAGTTTTTACTCTTTAATTTGAGGGGTAAAATAGGTATTCTACAATCATTAAGGGTCGGGCCAGGCCGTTGTACAATAGGCCGGTCTTGGTCGGGCGTTATTCAGTCGGTCTCGGTCGGGTGACCGACGGTCCAAGTAGCAGGACTGAGACCGACTGTTTGTAAACGGGTCGGGCTCAAGCCCGACATGTTTAATAAATGGTTTGGGCCGGGCCGGTCTATAAATGGTCGGTCCCGATCGGTTTAGTCAGGTCGAGCCACGAATTGACACCCTTACTCAGCCCCAAAGACCCTTCCTGTGGTGAAGAGCAAAACCTGCAATTGGGTTGCAGCCACATCTATCGCTAACTTCAGGTTCAGGAGCTTCCCACATCATGCTGGCCTGCTGATCTGAGCATCTCCTTGGTGGTTTTGGTAGACCTTCTCCTTGAGAACCTTCGTCTGAAATTTCAGGCCAAGCCGATGTCTAACCAGTGAGTTCTCCATCTCAAAGCCCTGCTGACTACACCCCTGCAATTCTTGCCCTATGGTCTTATTGTATCGTGAGGATGAAGGTGACCAGGTTTGGGAAACTTCATATGAAGTCAGATCTTTTGTTATTTTCACAAAAGCCCCTTCTTTCTGAAGTTTGGTTTCTAAGTTATCCTTAGTCTGAATTGAATCTCCAAAACCACCCATTCTCCTAATTTTAATACCTGCTTCGTCCCTAGTCACTTATTTCCCTCCCAAAGGGGTTCTAATTTTCTATAGAAATTACCAGATTGCCACTGCTCTGCTTGAGATTGATTTAAATGCTCTTTTGTGGGCCCATAAGCAAACTGATTCTGATTTAGAAACCCGGTTTCGCATCATCAACTGTCATTTCATCAAGGAGAAGCTGGAACAGGGCACTATTTCTATTCCATTTGTATCTTCTGAGGCTCAGTTAGCTGATATATTCACTAAAAGTTTCGGTAGTTAAGTTGTTCAGTCCTATTGTTTGCAATTTGGGCATGTTTGGGGCTAGCATCTATGAGATATAAGCTTATTTCCCCAAATCAACAGTTATCCATCCTACAGACTGGCAAAAAAAGGGTGTACCTAGTGCACGAGGCATCCACCACTGCGGGGAGGATCATAATTTACGCAGCC
Organism: Macadamia integrifolia; assembly: GCF_013358625.1. NCBI lineage: Eukaryota > Viridiplantae > Streptophyta > Magnoliopsida > Proteales > Proteaceae > Macadamia > Macadamia integrifolia. The sequence goes on along the minus strand of NC_056561.1, from coordinate 40,992,397 downwards.
CTAACCCCTACTTCATAGAGAGGCTGTTTCCCAAATCCCAGAGACTAGCAGACCCACTGTAAAGTTTAAATGATCTGAACCATTAAATCGTTGACCAGTCATTTGTTTTCAGTGGACCTTATCCTTGGGGAATATGGAGTACGAACTGTTCAGGTCATATGATCAGCAGTCCAATAGTTTTTGAAAAATATTTCTTTTGAAAACGAAGGAGTTTTTGTGGGACTTAATATCGTTTTGAGGCCATTAAGCTCATTTTGAAAAAATTCTGGATGAGGGATATATAAAAGCAAGGGTTTTGAAGGTTCAAGCGAAGTGCAAAATATTCTTTGGAGTGATGGCGTCAACCAATTGAGAACTTCTACTCTGCAATGGTTAAATCAGGTTTTCATCACTCTATGAATCCTAATGAATGGTATTCCATCCAGTTAGACAATGCCCCAATAGAATGATCCTGCTCTAAGTCGCAAATCAACGGCCATTAGGTATCTTGTGGAGATCTGTCTGAGCTGAGAATTTTATTTTTGTGCTTACAATTTGAATGTGCTTTAGCTAAAATTTTATTTTGGTATAGTATTGGTCATAATTAACTTGACTTTTGAAAGTGTAGGTTGGTTGGGATGAATCAACTGCTGGTGAGAGACAGCCAAGAGTTTCTTTGTGGGAGATAGAGCCTTTAACCACATTTCCCATGTACCCATCATTATTTCCTGTAAGGCTTAAACGACCTTGGCATCCTGGGATTTCTTCTTTACATGGTACGCTTTTAACCTTCTATATATTTACCTTTTGCTGTCTTCCTCAGATGCTGAGAAAATGCTGATGTAGCAGCGTGTTGGAATAGTATTAGCCCAAAAAACGAATAAGACAATGTTTAAGCCCAGTTTTGGTCTGAAATATTTTCATTTTCCTGTTGATTAAAAATTTGAAAGGTATTCTGATCAAAATATAAACAAATAGGATTTGTAGTCATGGATGTTAGGTTTTTATTTATTTATTTTATTTTTATTCTTTATAGCATGTAAAAAAAGGCCTTCCAGCTGTAAGTATTGAAAGTTGGATTGGGCATCTGTTATTTAGGGTGCTTGTATGTAAGGCTGACAGAAGTTAATTGTATGAACTACATTTTATTTTTTTAGTGACAATTGTGCCACAGATTAGAAGCCAGTAACTAAAAAGAAAAAAAGGGAGAAAAGAAGAAGAAAAAGATGAGGAGTTGAAACTGCTAGAGAACTGTAAAATCGTCACTCTAGCACCAACCACACTTATTTAATAAACAATAAATTGCATACATTTAAACAAGGGAAGCAATTCCTACTTCCCTTGTGCAGCAAGAAAATGGAAAATGAAAATTTAATCTAATTAGGAAATAGAGATCTACCTAACTAGGAAATAGATAAATCAAAATATAGGTCTGGCCACGATAGGGACACTCCCCCTATCATGGTACACATGAAAATTTGCTACCACATGTACAAAGGTTCCAATCTTTAACACTCACCCTCAAGCTAGAGCGTACAGGTCACCCATGCCCAACTTGAAGTAGCATTTCTGGATAGTAAGGCCAAACAGAGACTTGGTAAACACATTACAACTGATCTGTAAAAGAGACAAACATAGTAACAATTCATTTCTACATTACAACATTTCTCACAAAATGACTCTCACCTTCAATGTCCTTGGTCCTCTCATGAAACATTGGATTGTTGGCAATGTTGATAGTTACTGGATTATCGCAAATCATCTTCATTGGTTTGAGTGACTGGAAAACACAACTTTTGAAGTAACGATTTCAACATCAACTCAATTGTAGTATGAGCCAGAGCTTGATACTTAGCCTCGAGTCCTCGACACTACACTTAGATACAATTGTTTGCTTCTTGCTTCTCTAATTGACTAGATTGCCACAAACAAATATGCTATATCCTGTTGTCAATCTCCTGCCATCATCAGCACAAACCTAGTTAGCATTAGAAAATCCTACTAGATCAACATTAAATGATCCCCTTCCTTGGAGCCCCTTCCGATAGTTTAAGATATGACAATCTACCTCCCGTTGAACCTCCTTTGGAGATTGCATGAACTGACTAATAGTGTCAACAACAAAGAATATCTCCGGTCTAGTAAAGGTATATAAGTTTCCCTATTATTCTCCCATACAAGGTCTTGTCTTCAAGGTCTTCACCATCATTGTCCCAAACTTATGATGTGGATCCATAGGAGTGTCAACAGGATTAGAGGTATGCATACCAACCTCAGATAAGAGGTTTAACACATGTTTTCTTGTGATAAACTAATTAAATGCTGAGAAAAAACCTGAGGGGATCTTCATCTTTCATTTGAAAATGTTGATGACGATAAGGTTTCATCTCTGCAATTCCGGATGCACTTTCATAATAATGTCATCTACATGGACAATTAACACAACCACCTTAGAGCCCTACGTTGGGTTAGAATAACATTGTGAAAACCCGCCACAAGTAACAATGGAGCTAAACTTGTCGAGCCTTGCTCTAGGTGATTGTTTCAAAGATATAGCCTTGTGTAGCTGGCCATGCTCTGTCAAAACTCTTCCCCTGAGCAATATACTTGAGAGGTTGGTCCATATAGAACTCTTGTCGATCACCACATAGGAATGCATTTTTGATATCCATCTGATACAGAGGCCAATTTAGATTCACAGCCAGAGATATTAGTCCATGAATAGAATCTAAACGAGCAACAAGAGAGGAGGTTTCAAAATATTCCACTCCATATATCTAGGAGTTGAGAAGAAGAGACTAGCTTGAAAATGATAGAGTCCCCCTTGTTTATTTGTGACCTATTAAATGGAGATAGTTTGAGTAGAAAACATTTGGATGATTGCATTATTCAACAAGATACCAGACCTCATAGATATGTACAAAAGGTTAGTTTGGCAGAAGTTAAAGAAGCCTTAAGAAAGATGAAAACATGCAATACACCAGGTCCAGATTAGATTCCAATTGAAGTGGGTGGAAAACCTTAGGAGTTGGGTATATTGGTCAACCAATTTGTTTAACAAGATTATGAACACAAGTAAGAGATGCCAAATAAATGGAGGAGAAACATTATAGTCTTGTTCTACAAAAATAAAAGGGATATCCAAAGTTGCAATAAGTATAGAAGCGTAAAGCTAATGAGCCATACATGAAACTTTGGGAGAAGGTTATTGAAGGTCGTCTGACAAGAGAGCCTTGTATCTTAGTGTACCAATTTGGCTTTATGTCAAGTAGATCCACGACGGAAGCTATCTTTTTATTGAGGCTTATAGAAAGATATAGAGATAGCAAGAAAAAAAAGCCTATGACAGTCTCTAGAGATTTAATTTGGCATGTTCTAGCGAAGAGAGGGTGTTGAGTAAATATGTGGATGTGATTAAAGATATAGATGTGGTGACTAGTGTGAGGTATGTGGGAGGTCAGGGCAAGGAATTTTCAATTACGAGTGGGTTACATCAGGGATCAGTCTTAAGCTCTTACCCATTTGTGCTTATCATGGATGAGCTAACCAAGAGCATCCAAGATAGGGTCCCATGGTGTATGCTCTTCGACGATGATATCGTTTTGGTGGATGAGACAAAGGTAAGGACTAATGCTAAGTTAGAGCTATGAAGATCAACCTTGGAATCACAAGAGGCTTTATGATTGGTAGAACGAAGACGGAGTGTACCATGTAATTTTAGTTACACTATGATGGATAATGACATGGTGAAAATTGAGAATAGAGAGATACCGCAAAATGATTATTTTAGATTTCTGGGATCTTTATATATAAAGAAGGTGACATTGAGTATGATGTTTCACAAAGAATTAAAGTGAGATGGATGAACTGAGACGTGCAACCGTAATATGTGTAATTGATGTATCCCTTTAAAACTTAAAGGAAAGTTTTATAGGACTGTTGTAGGACCGACTAAGATGTATGCAAGGATTAAAGTATCGGAATCGGTCGCCGTATCAGTCGGCCAAAATTAAGATACGTATCAGAGGGTATCGTATCGTATCGTATCGTATTGGAGATACGCTAAAGATATGCATATAAATGGATAGAAAACACTTTTTTATACACTTTTGCATAAGAAAGAGTTAAAAAAAGCTATATATAACATGTATTATGCATAAACAGTAAATTGAGAGTATCACAATAAGAATCAAAGGTTTATAGTTGTCCTATAAATGTAAAATCCTTGTTCCCAACCTTGATTTCCACTTTAGTTAGAGAGAAAAATGGTTGGCAGCAACTTTGAAACAAAAACACCTCAAAAAATTGTGTTTTTCTGAAAAATTATTTATGATGTATCGGTACGTATCAGTGTACTGATACATATTGATACATACCGAAACGTATATTTCACTTCGATTTTGAATTTTCCATAGAATATCAGTGCGTATCGATGTGTATCATATCGAATCAGTGGTGTATCGGTGCGTATCGGTATGTATTGTAAGATACGTATCAATACAAAAGGGTTTTAAAAATTTCATGTATCGTATCGGTTTGTATCGTATTGGTAAGGGCCGATACGGTACGATACAGACCAATACTTTAAACCCTGGATGTATGGGGTCGAATGCTGGGCAATTAAGAAATGCCGTATTGCAAAGTTATGTGCAGTAGAAATGAGGATGTTAAGATGGCTGTGCAAGGAAAATAGTAAAAATAAAGTAAGGAATGGACATATTAGAGCTGATTTGGGAATTCCCCCGATCAATGACAAGCTCTGAGAAAATTATTTGTGGTGGTATGGACATATGGTCGTGTTCAACAGAGGTTTAGGGGTGCCCTAGTATGGAGGAGTGATATCATTCTGATTGAAGGAGCTAAAAGAGCTAGGGGGTAGGCCTAAAATGACGATAGGAGCAGTTGTGAGGAATGCATGCATAGTTTGGGTTTTGCACCAAGTATGACCATGGATAGAGCTTATCGGAGAGCAAGGATCCATGGAGCTGACCCCATTTAGTTGAGATTCTCTTGACTTGTTGGGTTGTGCCATTTACTCTTACTTTCATCTATCAACTCTCACTTTTCAGCTTTCATTCATTCATCTTTCATTTCTCATCTCTTTCTCTATCCCTCTTTTTTTATTTCTTCACCCCCCTTTTTCTGTTTAGAATTCAGTTTTTCTTACTTTATTTTGTTTGGATCCATGTAGCCGACCTTATTAAGTTGGGATAAGGCCGAGTTTGTTGTTATGGGTCTGGTTGAGTCACAAGTCTTATCCTAACATACAATGATCCTAAATGGTCTAATCATCTAGTCAATGCCTAGCTTTAATACTCCCCCTCATTTTGTTGAATAGATATCCCTCATGCTTAATTTGAATACAATAGGATGGAATGACTTAGAAGTCAAACCCTTTGTGAATATATCAACTAACTGATTCTTTGAAGTGACAAATGGAGTGCAAATTGAGACTTGTTCGAGTTTCTCCTTGATGAAGTGTCTGTCATTCTCAATAGTCAATATGCTTGGTCCTATCATGTTGGACTGGATTATGGGCTATACTGATTTCTGACTTATTATCATAGTAGAGTCTCATAAGTACTCCAGATGTTAACCCCCAAATCTCCAAGTAATACCTTAAGCGAAATAAATTCACACACATTATGCCATAGAGCGGTACTCTGCTTCTGCACTGGATCTTGATTTTTTTTTTTTTTTTGCTAGAAGATCTTGATACCATTAATCGCTTCTTTGCTTTGCCAAGTAACCATAATTTTGTTGAGGAATGTACAATATCTTGACGTAGAGCACCAATCATCGATGGAACCGGTCTGGCCAGCATTGGTAAAGCATTCATTCTTTAGACTTCCGTTGTTGGAGAAAAAACCCTTTCTTGGTGCTGATTTTAAGTACCTCAGTATTCGGTATACAACCTCAAGGTGATTGGTCTGAAGATCATGTGAAAAATGACTCACGACACCAAAACGACAAAAAACACCAACAACATAAGCAATATCTGGCCGAGAATGGAAGATGTATGTCAATTTTCCTACAAGTCATTGATATCTCTCCTTGTCTGTTTATCCACCACTGCGGTTGAGTTGATGATTAACCTTAATAGGAGGGTTTGTAGGTTTACGACCTAGAATCCTTGTCTCACTGAGAAGATCTAAGACATACTTTCTTTGGGAAATGAAAATACCTTTGCTTGAACATACTGCTTCAATCCCTAGAAAGTATCTGAGAGGTCCTAAATCCTTGGTCTCAAATTCTATATACAATTGGGTTCTCAACAAGGAGAGTTTTGCATCAAAACTCCTTGTTATCACCATATCATCAACATAGACAATAAGGGCAGTAACATTTCAATTCTTGTGTTTGACAAACAATGTATGATCAACATGGCTTTGCATATACCCAAACTATTGCGTAGCCTTCTAGAACCTGCCAAACCAAGCTCGTGGTGATTGTTTGAGACCATAGAGGGACTTTAGTATTATATACACCTTGCCAACTGTAGATGATGATGCAAAGCCTGGAGGGATATCCATGTATGCCTCTTCTTTGAGATCAGCATTAAGGAAAGCATTTTTTCACATCAAGCTGTTGGAGGTTCCATCCAGCATTTTTCACATCAAGTCGTCGGAGATTCCATAAAAGATTTGCAGCATAGGATAGCTTTGCTCAAACAGAATTCATTTTGCAATAGGGCAAATATGTCCTAATAGTCCATCCCACAAGTCCGACTGAAGCCCTTGGCAACCAGACTTGTTTTATATCTCTCAATTGCTTGCATTTCCTTCACCATCACCTTTCCACTTAGGATCTATGATAACTTCTTTCCAGCCTTTGTGGGATAGATACAGAGGTCAGAAGACAAGAAGAAACAAAGACACGATAAGAAGGAGACAATGGTTCATAATAGACAAAGTTAGAAATAGGGTGTTGGGTGTATGTTCTAAATCCCTTCCTAATAGAAATAGGAACATCATCAGACGAGGAGGGAATATCATTACCTAATGTCTGAGAAGAAGAAGGATCTAGGAGCATTGATGGACATGGTGGATTGGGATGGGCTTTTCTTTCCTCTTTTCCAGTGACATGGTTAGTGTCTATCTTCTCTCCTTGAAGTCGATCAGTATCAATAACCAAAGGAGAATGAAGCTCTTCCCCAACACTCTCCCCTGAAGGAAGGACTAGTAATAGGACATGAAATATAACATCCATTGTAACCAATAAGTGATGGGAAGGAGGATGATGACATTTGTATCCCTTTTGAGAGAGAGAATACCCAAGGATCTTAATTTGGAATTGTACACAAAATACACATAGACGAATACCCTGGGAGGAACATGAGAAGCAAGAGAGGGATCCGAAAGTAGACAAATAGGTCTTTCAAAGTCCAAGACACTGGAATGAACCTGGGTAATAAGAAAAGCAACAGTAAGGATGGCATCACCCCCAATAGAATTTAGGGACTTGGGTGGTAAACATCAATGAATGAGTGACTCCAAGAAGATGTTGATTCTTTCTTTATGGGATACCATTTTGTTCAGGGGTATGAACATAAAAGTTTTGGGACGACCGTGTTAAACAAGGTAATGAAGGAATGAGCCATCTATATGCTCCTTCCCATTAGCAATCCTCAAATCTGATCTTGAGCATGGAATTGAGTTCGGATCATGTTATGAAAGAAACGGAAATAGGAAAAAGCCTCGGACTTAGACATGAGTGATGCAGATCCCTTGGCTTGGCTGGACCGGACTGATCCATTATGGAGGCCTTAGCCAAGACATAACCAACCCAAACCGAAATTCTGGTCTGGCCAGGGTTGGTAGTCGATATTTATGAAAGCAAATTAGTATATTTGATTTTTCTTTACTTTAGAAACAAATACATATGTTTCCTTTGCAAGTAGTTAGTTTCCATTTTAGATTAATTCAATCTTTACTTGCTTTCCAATTTTATGTAAGGACTTCTTCTTTAAATTGCTGTAAACGATTATGGAGTCGGAGTTTTGAATGAAAGAATTGAATGTTGGAATTAATGGATGAGTCTGTGGCTGTTGCGAGCCTTGCGTATTTCCCCCTCCTACTTTGAACTTCTTCTTTCTTCATCTTTCTCTTTTCTTTTCTTCTTCCTGTCATCTCTACCTCTTATCTCCCACTTTTATTACCTTGTTATGTTCATTGGCTACTGTTCTTCATCTCTGCTGGGCGTTAAAGCCAACATCAACAAGAAGCTGGCTGACCCCTGTCCTGTGACCGACTGAATCAGAGGTTTGGGTCGAAGGAAGCTGCCTTGTAGGCGACTCCAACCCTTAAATCTTAGACCAAAAACCTTTCTCTGCTGTGAGAAAACAAACCTGCGACAGGGCTGAACCCTAAGCTACCGCCAGGTTCTATTACAGGTTCCTACTGCAGCCTTCCAACCTGCAGATCCAAGTGCTTGTCTTGTGGGTTTGCTAGAGCCTTTTCCTGAGAATCTCCGCTTGAAGTTTCAAGGAAAACCGAGGCCTGGTGAAGAGTTTCCCTTGATCTGAGTTTTCCCAACTATATCGTCCCTGCTTTGGTACAAGGAGGAAGACAACCCCCATGGTGAGTTAGGGTGTTTAATTCCTTTTATTCTGATTTCCTATTCTACCCCTCTATTTGTCTTTAACTCTTCCATATCCCATACTACTATTTTACTTCCTAATTTACCCCCACCAAATAATTATTAACTCCCTCTAAGTCCCATGTCCCAAGTACATCAATAATCTGTTTATTTACGATACTACCATTGCAATTTGATTATTGAGTTTTCTTATTTGAGTGGGCCCATTAAGCGAATCAAATAGGGTTCTCTTAAACCCCCGGTTCTGCATTAAGTGGTATCAAAGCCGAAAAGATTCCTATAGCTATGGTGAGTAACAATGAACTTCTTCAGCAGATTGGTTCACAGAGAGAAGAGACTGATACAACTATTGCCAATCTCACTGAACGAGTGACTACCTTAAAGGGAAGTGTCAACACGCTCAATAATAATATCACTTCTTTGCAGGCTTCTATTGACAGGTTGACAACTTCTGAGAAAGGAAAGAGTCCCATGCTACCTAAGGATTCTTCCAACTCCATCCCGCAAGGGTTGCCATACGTCACCCGACACCTATTACCACATGTTCCCCTTCCACCACCACCGCCACCACCACCACCACCACCTCCACCACCTCCACCACCTCATCATACACCACTACCACCACCACCACTACTACCACCATATGGGCTTGGATGATATGATGACGGAGCAGATAAGGTAGCGAGATTGGACGTCCTTGATTTCTATGGGGACCACAACCCAGAGCAGTACCTTGACTGGGTTCAAAGTTTGGAGATTTTCTTTAAATGGTACAACTTGATAGAGGTGAGGAAGTTGATATTTTGCAGAGGGAAAATTGAAAGGCACAGCTCGTGTTTGGTGGATAAAACACCAACAGAAAATCAGACTCAAAATTTGGGGCAAGTTACTACATGGGCTGAAATGCGAGGTGCGATGGACAAAGATTCCAACCGACTGATTACAAGCAACGTGTACACCTGAAATTTGTTCAGTTGAGACAAGACAATATGTCGGTTGAGTAGTATGTGGCTAGATTCTACTATTTAGCCACTTGATCTGACTTTGAGTGGGACGAGAAAGTCTTGGTGGTGCAATTCCGCAACGGTTTGCATCCACAGATTAGTGCTGCACTGGCTGCTAGTAGGTTGTCTACTATGGAGGAAGCAATTCATGTGGCCTATCAGGTCGAGGAAAGTCTGAAGAGGCCCTACACTTAGAGGACTTTTCCTGACACATTCTAAAGGAGATACCTCACACCCACAACAATTTTCTCCTTAAGAGAAATTGGCTTCAGTTAATAAACGACAAGCTACTGGTTCTTCATCAATGCCTACACGACCGGCTCTTCCATATTCCCCTTCGTGTCATGGTTCTGACAGACCTTACTCCCCACCTTGGCGTGGTTATGACAGGAACTCAGTAAGAGGCTATTCAATGCTTCACGTGCAAGGGATACAGGCATCGAGCTAATCAGTGTCCTAATCGGTTGTTAGCATACATCGATAAAGACAATTTTATACCCTATGCACCAGAAGAGCAACTGAAAACAGGAATGGTAAATCTGGAGGCTGAGTGTGAACGTGAGCCTAGTGAGATCAATGATGGTGATAGTGACGGTGAGCGTCAACCGTTCTATGTGATCTGTCCTCTTTTGACTAGACAGAAGGTTTCCGAGGAGGACGATTGGCGTTGTGATGCAATGATATCTTGTGTAACATGGTGATTGACCCCGGCAGTTGCACCAAATTTGTCGCTGAAGATGCTGTTTGCAAGTTGAGTCTGAAAACAGAGCCTCATCCGAATCCCTACAAGGTTGGGTGGGTGAACAACATGAATCTGAAAATTAATGAAATGTATTTGCTCACGTATTCCATTGGTGGATTGATTGATCAGGTGCAGTGTGATGTTCTCCCTCTGAAGGTCTGTCACATTTTTCTGGGGTGCCCATGGTTGTTCGACAAGACTCCTTTTAGCATGGTGGACTTGAGATGAAGTTTGTCCCGGCAAAGAATCTTCCCCCTCTGAAACTCAAGAAGACAACTGGTACTTTTCTCCTCAGGCGCATTGACTTTGACGGCATTCTTGGACCTCATCCAAACTCGATGGAGTCGAGTTCTGTTCAGAGGAGGCAAGCTGATGTTGATGCAGATGTAGATGGCTTGGCTTGGATGGACCGGACTGACCCACTATGGAGGTCTAAGCCAAGACATAACCAACCCAAACTGAAATTCTGGTCTGGCCAGGGTTGGTGGTTGATATTTAGGAAAGCAAATTAGTATATTTGATTTTTCCTTACTTTAGAAGTAAATACATAGGTTTCCGTTGCAAGTAGTTAGTTTCCATTTTAGATTAATTCCATCTTTACTTGCTTTCCAATTTTATGTAAGGACTTCTTCTTTAAATTTCTGTAAACGATTATGGTGTTTGAGTTTTGAATGAAAGAATTGAATGTTGAATTAATGGATGAGCCTGTTGCTGTTGTGACCTTGCGTATTCCCCCCTCCTACTTTGAACTTCTTCTTTCTTCATCTCTCTTTTCTTTTCTTCTTCCTGTCATCCCTACCTCTTATCTCCCAGTTTTATTACCTTGTTATGTTCATTGGCTACTGTTCTTCATCTCTGCTGGGCGTTAAAACAAACACCAACAAGGAGCTGGCTGACCCCTGTCCTGTGACTGACTGAATCAGAGGTTTGGATCGAAGGAAGCTGCCTTGTAGGCAACTCCAACCTTTGAATCTTAGACCAGAAACCTTTCTCTGCTGTGAGAAAACAAACCTGCGACAGGGATGAACCCTAAGCTACCTCCAGGTTCTATTACAGGTTCCTACCGCAGCCTTCCAACTTGTAGATCCAAGTGCTTGTCTTGTGGGTTTTCTTGTCTTGAAATTTCAAGGCAAACCGAGGCCTGGTGAAGAGTTTCTCTCGATCTGAGTTCTCCCAACTCTACTGCCGCTGCTTTGGTACAAGGAGGAAGACAACCCCCATCGTGAGTTAGGGTGTTTAATTCCTTTTATTCTGATTTCCCATTCTACCCCTCTATTTGTCTTTAACTCTTCCATATCCCATACTACTATTTTATTTCCTAATATACCCCCACCAAATAATTATTAACTCCCTTTAAGTCCCGTCTCCCAAGTACTTCATCAATAATCTGATTATTTACGATACTGCCACTGCAATTTGATTATTGAGTTTTCTTATTTGAGTGGGCCCGTTAAGTGAATCGAACAGGGTTTTCTTAAACCCGGTTCTGCATTAGGGAGAAGATAAACCCAAGCCAAACGTGTGCAGTTATCAATTATGGTGATAAACCGTTTGAATCCACCCTGAGCAACAATCCTAGAGGAACCTCATTAATCTGAATGAATAATAAAAGAACATTGATTTTAATTATCAGTGGGAAAATTAGGTGACCGAGTGTGCTTAGAGAGTTCACAAATATTGCTATGCCCAAATAACTGCCATGTGGCAGTTCGGATGTGGCACATATTTTGTTGACTGGTAGACTCCAGGGCTGCTGCTCACATGTCAAGTTTCAGCCTGAAAGGTGTTGGCAAAATGGCCAAATAAAGCATTGAAAGTCCAGGATCATGAAGGGTGCATGCCCTTGCATGGATTGCTGAAAATACAAAGGAATAGATGGCAAAATATATCATCGAATTTTAGCATGAAATTTTTCATGCTGTCTATCTATGCCATACCCAGACATTGAATGATTACAATCTATACATCATCCTTTGACATGGCACCAACAAGGTGTGCATAGATTCCTTTAGGGTGAGCCATCAAGAGAAACTGTGTCCTCTATGGCTCCATCTGGTTGACAGTGAAGTCAAGGGAAATGAAACAAAAAATAAGATGGAAAGTTTTTGCACTCAGCACCAACAATGACTATGTAACTTACTATGGAATATTTCTTTATCTGGTGATTAGATTTTGTAAAAAGAACTTTGTGGCCCCTAAGAAGGGTTTCCTTAGGGCCCACCTCATTTTCCATATGGAATGATGAAGTGGAAATTTTGGCCGTTGGATAGAAATGACGTGATCTAGATTACGCTCATGTAAAATTTTGAGCTTAATGCAATCAAATGCCCTTCAGTATATTGCATGCAACTTCTTGGTAGTTTTTGCATAAGTGTGCACCTTCTTGGTAATCCTGGGTTTTTATTTTGCCATTTGCCATATGGTCAGCTCACTTTAGGGCTGAAATTGGACATGTGAGAAGGAAATTTTGGGGTTCGTATGTCCACAAAAATTTGGGCCTATCCAAGCTGCCATATCGAAGATTCTTGTGCTGTGCAGAAGGCCCTTCGTAGGTGATCTGTCCAGGAACACATTGCTCATAAATTTTACTTTTCAACCAAATTCCTTGGAGTTTAGAATTTTAATAGGGACATAAATGCAGATCAGAGGGGAGGTCTGCTGGTGGTGGGTTAGATCAATGGGAGAAAGGGAGAAGAAGAGAGAGAATATCATGCATGTGTGTGTGTGTGTGTGAGAGAGAGAGAGAGAGAGATATCAACGAAATTACATTCATCAAATCATGGGGTGCTGTTAAGACTGACATTTATAAGAATCAAACTAACTTTATCTAAAAAGAACATAAATAAAAGAAGAAAATACAGACTAGAAATCTCCAACCATAGGGGCTGTTGGGAAATCCTTGATTGACCCAAACTTCCTATAAGCAAGGCATATAGAACTCCATAATAGCTAGCCGTAGGGCGTAGGAACACTGAGATGGGGCTTCAATCAACATTAATTGTAACCAGCAGACTAAGAACTCTCTCTCTCTCTCTCTCTCTCTCTCTCTCTCTCTCTCTCTATGTGTGTGTGTGGTAGTCGTCAAAAAACATTCTATGGGAACAAAGAAACGGAATAAAGCGTTTGGTGTCAACTTGGTGTTTTTCGGTATTTTTGAAACGAAAAGGGGAAAAAAAATCCTTAAACGCAAAATGATGGAATGGAGAAATCTTGTTCCGTTATTTTGGTTTCGTTCCAAATACAAAAGAAGTGAACAACTAGGGTAATCGTTCCTGAAACAGGTTCACAAAACGCTTTTTTTTTTTTTTTTTTTTTTTTTTTTTTTAAAAACGGCATTTTGACAAACTGAAAATTCTGTTTTTGTGACGAAAAGTTGTTTCTGGAACTGAATGACTACCAAATGCAGCCTTGGTACCATGACATTTTCCTTGTGTTAATTCTTTTGTAGCATAGGACTGTGGTCTGTTCTGCAAAGTTATGGAATTGCAACTAGATTCTAATAATGTATAACGGCAGAATAAGAGAGTTCCAGCAAGTACGATCCCCTCATGAAAATTTACAAAATAAACCATACATAATTGTCTTCATGCATGTTTGGCCCCTGACTCCCTGTCTTCTAGCCAACCTCTCACATGAACTCTTGCAATATTGGTCATGCCAAATGGGAATAGTAAAAGTATGGACCCGATTTGTCCTTCTACAAGCATCGATAGGCTGTCCACTATCCCCATCAACTAGATAGATCAATAGATGGTGTAGATGGAACTGTAAACAATTTCTCATCGGGGGTGATAGATTTGTGAATGGCCAATAAAATACTGCAGTTGTTCATCCTTCATCACTAATATCATCTTCATTTGCTCTTGAATGCAATATCAGACTTCCTCACTGTTTACTGTCATTATCAGTGTTGATATTATTATATTTGTTTTATTACTGTTCTGTTTCAGATAATACAGATGATGCAGCAAATGCCCTTATGTGGCTGAGAGGGAATAATGGAGAGCTGGGTATTCAATCCTTGAATTTTCAGGAACTTGGTGTGAGCACCTTGATGCAGCAGAGGCTTGATCTTCCATTTCTGAGAAATGAACATGATCCACAGTACCAAACCATGGCAGCTGCAGCCTTGCAGGATATAAGAAGTGATCCTCTGAAACAGCAAGTTCTGCAATTTCAGCAGCCTTTGCCTTTCCTATTCCAGCAACAGTCAAGTGGGCCTAATCAACTTTTGCAGCTGCAAATGATGCAACAGTCATTTTCTCAGCAGACTGTGCAAGCACAAGCCCAAAATTTAGCTAACCAGCATCGGCACCTTGTGCAGCCACAACTGCTACAGTCACTGAATGATCAGCAGAAGCAGCAGCAGGCGCAACAGCAGCAACAAACATATCAAGAAGCTTTTCAGATTGCAAATGATCACCTCCAGCAGCAACAAACAACTTTTTCTGCTCCTTTATGCCAGAAAACAGATTTTACAGATTCAAACATAACCTTCTCAGCTGCAATAAACCCTGCATATATGCAAAGTATGATGGGCTCACTTTGTCCTGAAGGCAGTGGCAATCTTCTGAATTTCTCAAGAATTGGTCAGTCCGTGCTGAGTGAGCAGCAACAACAGCAGCCTTGGGGACCAAAGTTTTCTTGTTCACAAGCCAATGCATTTGGTAACTCAGTATCTGACCCACAGTTCACTGGCAAAGATGGCTCTGTGGAGGCGGACAATTGTAGTGGAGATGCCCAAAACCACACTCTTTTTGGTGTTAATATTGATTCATCTGAGATCCTGCTTCCCACTTCAGTGCCCAATCTAGTTACTTCTTCAATTGATGCTGATGTGTCCTCCATTCCCTTTGGAGCTTCTGGCCTTCAGAGTCCTTTGTATGGCTGCATGGATGATTCTTCTGATTTTCTGCATGGTTCGGGGCAAGTTGATCCACCAACCAAAACATTTGTGAAGGTGAGTAGGATTTTGGTTCTCATTTGAGATTCCATTGCAATGCTGTTGGTTTGTCAGTGTGGTTTATGATCTGTGCAGGTCTACAAGTCAGGATCAGTTGGGAGGTCACTGGACATCACCCGCTTCAGCAGCTATCATGAGTTGATAGAGGAGCTTGGTCAGATGTTTGGAATTGAGGGCAAACTTGATGGCCCTCTAAGATCAGGCTGGCAGCTTGTATTCGTTGACAGGGAGAATGATGTTCTTCTCCTTGGAGACGACCCTTGGGAGTAAGTACTTTGTAAAACGAATCAGTAGACCTGTTTGAAATAGCGGTTCAAAATGCTCTGTTTGTTTTGATTTAAAATGGGTAAAGTTAAAAAAAGAAAGTAAAATCAGTAAGTTAATGAGTTTTGTAAGATGAAGGGAGAATGATATCCCATGATTGAGATAATTGGCTGAATCCCGTGAAACCATTTCATAGAAGTTCATTGATATCTTCTTTTTATAAAGCAAACTGACTTCGATTCTTGAAAAATCCACATCACCTCTGGTTAAGTTTGCAGTGGGTGCCACTATTTTTGAGCCGAACTATTGTTGTAAAAGCAGGGGAATTAAAAATATTCCCTTTATTGTACTTTCGGGAATTTGATATCGAAACAAATGTGGCAAACCCACTCAAATTTTCTTCGACCTCTTCAATGGGTTTTTGATATTAAGCATGAACTAATCCAAATATGTTGGTTCTGGAGTCCTTGTAGAATTTGTGCTGAGGGTTTTTACCTGTCTTTTAAACTAATGGAATGTGTATATGGCTATTTGTGCAGGTCATTTGTAAATAATGTTTGGTATATCAAGATACTTTCTCCCGAGGATGTGAAGAAACTAGGGAAACAAGGGTCTGGGATACTTCCCGTGAGCTCTCTTGACTACTGAAAATGAGACAAGATGGTATGACCTAGCACATCATTTGGTTCTTGCTTCGATGATTTCTAGTGGTATGCTTTTAATCTTTTATGACTGAAATTTTTTGGCTCATGATACTCTTATTCCTGATGGAAATAACGATGTCGTCCTTTGACTATATTATTAAGCTAGTACCTTGGTAAGTTGAAGCTTTTGGTGGTCTTGAGTGAAACATAAAATTTATACAAAAGAAAGCAAAGTGAGAAGAGAGCCTTAGAAAATCTAAGGGGGAAAAAAGAAAAAGAAAAGAGGAATGCTAGGAGATTGATTGCATGTGGCCAGTCTGGACTCTGGGATTTTAGTTAAATTTGGTCTATTGAGTAGTGTAGTGGGCTTTTGTTGATTCCTCTTTTACTTTACTGCACTGTACAGTGATAAAGACATGATTGATATTTAAATCTCATATAGTGGTTCTTCTTTAATTGCTTAATGTTCCACTTTTTTTATGTTGATATATATGCATGCATTTGTGTCATTACCATGATCTGGATCCAATTTGCTCAGACAATATTCTGTGTGACTTCTGTCACCATTTTCTCTTTTTGAGCCCAGCTCTGTACCCATAACATAGAGGACTTTCCATCTTATGAAGGTGGCATCTGGTAAACCGTTTTGGTGTTTCCACTACATAACTTCTTTAATTTTTAGGGATCAATCGTCCAAAGTCCATCTGCTATGTCCGACTGATTAACCCCCTTTGGGGACACTGTTGTAGATGGTTACGATGACCTCTTTCGTTGTTAAGGAGAATGAAAATTTGAAAAATGATGGTTTTAACTACGTTGACATGGCGATATAATAACATGATCTCTCTCTGTCTCTCTGTGTTTTTCCGTCAATAACATACCTAAAATTCTTGTTTGCTGGATGACCATATGGTCACTATATTTGTTTTTGAATTGAAGTTGCTTCAAAATTTATGCAGATTTTCCAGAACAAGCTGGCATTCACTGCTTGACTTGGAAATAATTGTATGCGATGAAGCTTCAGATTACGAACTCTTCGAACAGGTGTTTTGGTTTCCTATGTAATATAGATATGCTCACATGCATGCTTACATAAACTTCGTACCTCATTCCCCACCAATTTGTTAGTGTTTCAGTATTGTATTTGTTCATCAGTCTGAAAACTCAAACCACTCATTTAGTAGCTATGAATGTTTATAAATACTGAATTACGTTGTCTAGTTATTATTATATATGGAAGTCCTTAAACCCCAGTTTTTTTTTTTGGTTTGGAAAAAAGAACCAAATAGTATTTGATAGTAACTATACGGTTTAACAGGTAATCAGGGTCTATGATTGTAGTTTTTCTAACCATAGCCTCAAGTGCTATATACTTTGAAATGAGGATGGTTTCGATGTTAGCCTTGATACACAGCTTGGGTTTAGACAAAAAAATTCAGTTTCCAACAAGAGGGATTGCTATCCATGGCCATTGGGTACTATCGTTAGTACCAAAAAAATTCCCTAATTCCCCTACATTGCTCCAAATCTTAACCACCTCCCATTCATCTTCTTTTGCTTTTCTCATCATGTATAGGAGAAAATTTGGTCATAGGTTCAAAACTTGGAAACAGCTTCTTCTGTGAAGCAGGGGGTAAGGCTGTGTACACTTGCCCTTCCTAGACCTTGCTAGTAGAGGGAGCCGTCGTGCATTGGGTTGATATAATCCTATGCTGAAATATTCAACCATCTTGTCCTTTAAAAGCACACATATTGCATGGTTATCAATGGTAATACAAGTATAGAAAAATGTGTATTCTAATCAGTTACAGTTATGGAATTCCAAGTAAGTATCCTGTGGCTAGGTCTTAATTTTAATTTTTATGGAATATTTCACAAAAGTCTGGTAAAGCATGCTACTCCGAGAAAATGTAATTTTGGTATTTTGTCAGATATTTTGTTGAAAACCTACATTCAGAACCCATGCTGGTAATTTTTGGTTGAAATTCATTCAAGAAACTCTTGAAATTTTGACTGAAGAGGCCGGGCCTCAGAGGGACTGTCGTGGGTTTGAGTTGGAAAATGGCCTCTTTGCAAAGCTGCGTACATTATACTTTCCAGACATCATAGTGGCGTGGAGCATTGCGCATTGGGTATATGTTTTTTTTTCCCCCTAAAACGGAATAGGTTGTGTGAACGGTTTATGACCCGAAACTCTAACGTGAAAGCTCTCATACTTCAGTTAAAGGTTTCCTTGGGAATATGAGATAAGATTTTGTTACGATTCTAATTCCCCCTCCCCCAAAATAAATAATTAAATAAAAAGTTACAATCTACCAACAAAAAAAGAAGTTAGTCATAGGGAACTGATCCCACATTGATCACTAAAGGGATTTGATATGGGTTGATATAGTTTTGGGTTTCTTCACCTTAAAAATCTGTTTATGGGGGTTAAATTCTCCCTCTAGGATTTAGTTCTTGGTTATTGGGTCTTTACAATGTTGATACAATACCAATTTAGAACCATGATCTCCCCATAAAAATGTATCTTTACCACTACTAAGTTCCTTCTTTGTGTTTTCTTATTAACCCTATTGGAATCTCAAATAGGTGCACTTACTTATCTCCTTCACATTGGTAGCAAATTTTTTGAAAACTTCAATTACCTTCAAGAGATTAGAACTTGGAGGATTGTCCCAAAGACATCCTGGGCAGATGGATGGATGTTAATCCAATCTATCTTTTTTTACAAATGCCCTGAATCTATGAGGCACACTTTCCTATCTTGCGATTTCATCTAGAGAATCTAGACAGCTAGTCCATTGGGTTGAAAAACTAGAATTTTTTTGCCATCTCGTTTTGTAATATGCTTATGTATTTATTTAACTCAAGAAATATACCTGGATAATAATATTTTCACTTTCTTCAATACCTTTATTATAATATGCTACTTTACTGGTCACATTAAAAAGAAAAAAATAAATAAATAACATTATTTTCAAAATGGCTAAACTGAACCCCCACTCAATTCTATTACTGGCTAACCTATGGAAAACCAACTATGCCACCCTACACAACATGTGATATCTACCTGCTCTTATTCTAATATTCTGTGTTACCCATCCTTGAATTTTCCTTTTTCGTCCATGCGAGCATAACTGATAAAAGTAGCAAAAAAATGAGGTTGAGCCTTTTGTATTATACATAATGGAGATGTGTCTCAATATAAGCTAGTTTTTTTTTTTTTTCTTCAATGACAGGAGACTTTTGAGGTCGGTGCAAGGAGCCTTCTTCTTGGATTAAAGAAAGCAAAGCTAGATGGGTGGAGCATTGGAGAAATATGAAGCAATTCAAATGAAATGGAATACTTTTTTTTTATCACAATACCACCTCACGGCCTTCGAACATTGGACAACTCCTTTTGAATGTTCATAATACATTATCTCTAACATCATTTTGGCTCAAGCCTACCAACAAAGTGGTACTCCTCTTGGCGTGTTTGGCTCATAGATCAATGAACAATCTCTTTAACATTAGCATTTTGAATCCAAACATAGATATACTACAATTTTTCCTTTAATCTATTCTAATTTTTATTCTTTGATTAAAAAAAAAAAAAAGGTTTTACTCCATCTTTTTTTTTTTCCTATGCATTCTACTCATCATTGAATCTAAATATATTCTGTAACATATTCTATTTTATAATGAGTCTAGGTGGCCATGAATTTAATATTTCATCAGAGAGAAAATTCTTAATGTAAGTTCCAATTTATTCGGAGGTTATGTAATTTTCCCTTGAGGTGGCAACCCAAAGGCAGCCAAGGCGGCGTCCCAACTCAAGAAAGGTAGTGGGCTGATTAGTGGGAAGGGGGAGACTTAAACAAGTGACCTCTCCCTAAGACTTAGGCCAACGCTCTATTGTTATGATAGTCACCACCACACCAAAGGCGCCTACCCCATGTTGTATTCAGTGACTAAAAAAGTATAACATAAAAGTTGTTTTGGCCCTACACAGAACAATAGTCATAGGATCAGACATGAGCCAGTGCAAGCTAAAAACCAACAGATGACCATAGAAGCAGACATCTCCTTGGTTAGCCGTTAGCTTGGAACGCATGCCCTGAAATGGGGAAGCAGACTATCTCCTTGGTGAATAGTGTGCAATCAGAGAACAAGGATAATAATGGATTGTAACAAACCCACACAGATATGATCGCAGATGAGATGATTGTTCGCCAACTCAATGCCTAAAGCATTGATACCACAACAAATCTGTAGAACTTGAATACTGGTGAAATTGCTTACTTTTGCATTAATATGTGGTATATAACATCAACAATAAATTCATTCTTATCTCAACTTCATGGGGTGGACTACATGGATTCAAGCGAAAGTGCCAACGTGCAGACCAATGACAATACAAGCATAAACACAAGTCATTGGGGTAAGATTGTCATTTCACTTTCACCATCCAATGAGTCTATGTGTAAGAGTGCACAACTGGCACACCGTAAGGTAGCACCCACTGTATCTTAGGGGTGTCAAACGATGCAACTTTGGTTATTCGTTCTAGTTCTGGTTCAATTTATATTTTTATGAGGTGAACCAGAAAACACACCGGATAAGAATAAGCTGAAAAAGGATTCAATACATATTACATGTTAACACAATAGCACTAACAACACTGGTGTCAGTTAACTGTCGGTTTTGTGATTTCAAATAGAATCAAACTGAAAAATAACCTACAAAACCATTTTTCTACTGTGTGCTTCGATTCAATCATATATTTTGACACCTCTCTCTTTGGTGCGGCTTGCTACAACGGTGTGCGTATCCTTCTTCAGTTCTTCCTTTGGCTTATGTGAAAGAGTGTGGCCCCTATGCTCGTACACATGGGGACGAACAGACCAACTCGTGCCCCATGGAAGGAGTTATTAAATTTTTTATGGATACTTTGTTGTACACTCTCAATTGGCTCACACACGCATAGGAGCTGCACTCCTCCACAGAAAAACTCTTCTCCCTTTTTCGCCCTTTTCTATTGATTTCTTGCTAACCAAACACCCTAAGTCTAGATTTTCTTAACATAACCCAAATCCATGTTTAGCTTAGAGTTGACATATGGACCACAACATTGTACAAGTGGTCAAGCTAGACGTGTATGGAAATGTATGGAAAGGTTTAGCTAAAGTGTCCCTATCTTGTCTCCTCTAAATGGATAAGAGATAGCCCCCATTTGTCCATCATCAATGAAACTTTCCACCAGTCAGCTTCAAAATCTATGGAAAAGGTAGGTTAAGTAAATACGTAAGCCGCTTGATACTATATACATTTACCAAAACATCCTCACTCTTACTAATATCTTTCTGACATATCACGCACACCTATTGGAGGTTTTTTCGTAATTCTACAAATTCAGTAACTGTTTTCATTCTACATTTACAAAACTACCATTAAGATTCTTTTTTCTGATACCTGATTAGACAGAAGAGTATCTTTGTTCTCTCAGATAGCCGTTACCCTAGTTGAAAGTACAGACAAAACCCGTGAATAGAAATTAGGAAGTGCGCTTCGGTGAAAGCTCATTCACTCGTTGAGAGGTTAAGAGAGAGAACTCTCTAAAGCCTCCATTCTTCTCTCTCTCTCTCTCCTCTTTCTTCCCACGCCCACGTGAGTGGTGAGATCGGATCAATCTTTGCTACTCTTATGTTATTGCCCTAATCTTTACCAGCTACAGCGAAGCTTCTGCGACTGTTAAGCTTTTTCACGATCGATCTTATCAGGAATTGGGTTTAAAATCAAGGGATCATTTTGAGGTTGCAGAACGTCCATGGAAGTTGGGACTCGAGATTCAGGTCAGCCTGTATTGACGGCTGAGGAAGAGTTTCTGAAAAGAAATACGGATTGCGTTTATTTCCTTGCGTCGCCTTTGACCTGTAAAAAGGTATTGAATTGGTTTTTAGGTTTTTGAATCTTGATTGTTCTGTTTTTAGGGTTCATGGGTTCTGTTTAGATTGATTATTGCATCGGTTTGATTTGAGTGGTTCTGTGTTTTATCTCGATGACAAAAGGCGTTGGTGGTCTCTCCCACCGGGGGTGATTAGATTTATGCGCTTAATTAAGATTTTTTTCACTAGAAAACCCAGAATTTTAATTCTGGATAGTTGGAATTTTAGATAGTGGGAGGTCGAGGATTTTGAGTTCTGTTGTTTTATATCTTGTTTATTTTTTGTCAGAAAACAATAAAAATTCTACCGTTCTTCTAGTGATTTGTCATCCTAACTCCTAACAACTGGTTAATATAATTGAAATATGGTATTTATGACAATCACTGAAGATTAGTTGACTGGGAATGCTGTTGGATCTTATTTAGTTTATCTGGGGATTGTTGATATAAAATTTTAATTTGCTTTTGTTGCGTGAGATCAGATTCCCGGTAGTTGTATTTAATGAACATGAGGAGTCGTTTGTGGGAACTGTTGACACCAGAAGCTAAGTTGTTTTGAAGAGTGGGTTTCCTTAATCTGCATGTACAGGAAATCATTTGTGGGGAATATTTTTTATTGAATGGAGGACCTTATATTGCACACTTTGTTTCATCTGGCCACAGATTGTAAACGGTTTATCCCTCCTTACCCCTATGTGAAGTATGAACTGTCAGAAGCTTGATTAGATAGAATTGTAGTCCCTTCTATGACACGTATTTTACATTCTATTCTTAAAAATTTCTTAAGAGGGGAATGAAGAAAAAGAACATCTTTTGCCTATCCTATCAGACTTTTATTTAACTTAATTTCAGTTATTTATTTATTTTCCATAATTTGATTTGGCAGAAGCTCAATATTACATGTAGAAATTATAAAATCACCTCTGAAACTAGGACTTAGTGGCATAAGAAAATTACTTACAAAGGTGAAATTTAATGATCTGGAAAGAAATTAATTGTTGGGAAGAACTCAAATGTTTGGGTGCAAATTGCAAATGCTTCTCTTACCTCATAGTGCTTTTGGAAAGGGAAAGCCATTTTTCAATTAAGCTCAGGTGCTTGATGACAACATCTCTGATTGCTTTTGATGGAAATCCAGCTTCTGCTTCTACATAGCTTGTGACATTTAAATTAATGCTTCTTGAGTGGCATATTAAGATTTTCATTTGAGATACTGCAAAGAAAAAAATTAATCACGTGGCTTTGCCTCCTTAAGGAGAAGATATCAGCTAAACACTTACAGCGAAGTGGATTTAGTTTAATGAATGGGTAATTTGCAAGAAAATGGTAGTTGCCTTAAAAAGGATATATTGGTGACTGCGATTTGTGAGATCCCGTTATAAGGGATATACACATGGGTAGCTAAAGGAGAAACTATGAAGGACACGGCTGGGGAGTGGGGACCCATCAATGATCATGCCATGTAAGAATAATTACAAGTCCCACTTTTGCAAGGTCACTTGTGGGTTGAATGGAGTTGGCCTTAGCTTTCAGAGTTTCTAAGTTAAGTTGCTGCCTTCGAACTTGTCCCCATGACTCTACACTGGAAGCTCAAGCTGAAGCAGATCATAGGGAGGAGATTTGGAGAATATTTTACAAGATCAAGAGGAGATTTAGAAGATATTCTAGAAGATCTAAAGGAGATTTGAGTGGGAAATATTATGTTGAAGATATTTCTAGCTACTATGGGGACTGTGGGTTTCACTTTGAGGCTTCTTACTTCTATTTTGTAGGGTTGGGTAGTTATGCTACAATCCAACCATAGTTTCTATTTTGTAACACCCTAGATAGTTTCTATTTTGAAGGAAGACCTAAATTGTGAGGCATTCTCCTATTATACTGGAGGTTTCCTATTTTGTTAGTTTCTTTAAAGTTATAAATATAGGAGAAGGGGTGTTGACCCCCTAACGATTGGGAAAAAGTGAGTTTTGGCTTTAACCTTGTTACTGCAGTAATGATATTGTGCTTTTGGACCATGGGCATATGGGCATAGCCTTATACCCAGCTTCGTGGAAGGCTGTTGTAAGCATATGCCAATCGTGCGTAGTAAGGTTACTACTAATTATATCATATTGTATTAATATGGCTTCTATGTTGCATATAAGTATAATTATATAAAATATCATTGCTATATTACATATAGTCATATTTTAATGCATTATTTGTGGAGTGACCTTACATAGGCCATCTTTGTGGTGGTTGTGAAATTGGAAATGTTATGTCTAATTAGAAATATATGTTGATAATTTTTTTAATTTAATGAAGTATAAATCTACACTATGAAATCATTATATCTTTATTTTTTTTTTGTACTATTTTTATATTACTAAACTTGCATATAAAGTGAGACACATTGGATAGAGAATTTACTTGCTTCTAGGCATCTAATGGTTTTTTTCCATTTTGATATTGAAGCTAATGGGGGTCAACAAGCTGTTTACTTGTGAAGATGCCACTGCATTTGTTTATTGTTGTTGTTGTTGGTTCATTGAAATTATGCATTAAAATATTTTCATAAAGGTTTTTATCTATAAAGCCCTTGTTGTGCTTAGATGCAAGCCTCATAGGAGTGGGCTCCTTAGTTGGAGAAAATAAAGTTGGGCCAGGAGGGGGGGGGGTTGTAGAGGAGAAACTTCTCCAGCAAATCAATATGTTAGTGTGTGAAAAATTGCAGTTGTATAGCTAAGTAATTTTTGGTCAAATGAGCTGAGCCTGAATGATTTGCATAAAAAATCTGTTGTGAAGGAATTGTCGTTGGCACGTTTTGGCAATTTTCCCTGGGAATTGGAAATTTTTTATTCAGGAGGCATAATCCCTTTTAAATGTTTTCTCCTGTGACAGTAATAATAGCAAACACCTTGCCTACCAGATCACTATTAGCTATCCTGCAAATTGGTAACTGATGTACTATTTATGGCACCGGACGATAAAGTTCTTTCCATTTGTCCTCGCCATTGTTTTCCTTTTTACTCTGTATATAATTTTGGACCTGTCAATTTAATGTGGTGTTTTTTTCTTGGTGTCTTGGAAGATCCAGTAAATTCTTTTTGCCTTTTTGATGATTGTGATTCCTTTGAATTCTTTCTTTGCCTGAATCATTTCAAAGAATGTCAATCACGTGGGTGGTCTGACATTAAACAATTATGGGTATTCTATGTAATCATTTTCTTTCTGAAATTTTCCTTATATCCCTTTTCTTTACCTTTCTTCTTTGTTATAGGGAAGTGAATGTGAATATCGCCATAGTGAAGCTGCCAGGATTAACCCCAGGGATTGCTGGTATTGGATGAATGGTAACTGCTTGAATCCAAAATGTGCATTCCGGCACCCGGTGAGTCCTTTTGTCAAACATGCCTTGTTGGTTTAGTGGACAAATAAACTTGTTGTTTCTAACCTTTAGCATTTAATTATCTTTATTTTAATTAAAATGTCAGTGCTATGCCTAATGTAATGTTTTCAGCCACTCGATGGCTTGATAGGAACCCCAGGAACACCTTCAGTGGGATTGTCTGCACCGCCTTCACAAAGTGTATCATCACTGCAAATGCCTCCAGGCCATACTCCTGCTTATAGCTCGGGAAAACCAGCTGTTCCCTGCTATTACTTCCAGAAAGGGCTTTGTTTAAAGGGTGACAGATGCACCTTCATGCATGGACCACAACCCCTCGGTAATCCACCACCACGGCAACAGGAACCAAAAACTGCTACAACTGTTGCTGAGCCCCAGAATCCAAAGAAGACTTATGGGGGCCTTGAAACACATCCACAACAGACGACACAAGAGAACATTAGAAAGTCAGGTTTCATAGCTGGTTTTGGGGGCCTTGAAAGGTGTGATCAACAACAGACTACACAAGAGAACATCAGAAAGTCAGTCGACGTTTTGCCTCCACCCAAACCTGCTATGAAACCTGAAACTTTTCCTCCAAAAAGCAGCATAGTTAAGAGAAATATACTGCCACCCACCACAGTGGATGAGGAGCGTCTTAAATACATAACAAATGCTCCCTCTAATGCCAGTGGGAACTCTGTACCAAGGCCCCAGCGTAGTCGCCAGGCTCAGGCATTTGATGACCGTGTCTTCCAGGATGGTAAAGAGGCTGATGAGTTCTTAAGGGAATCCTCTCCTGGTTTTGATGTTCTTGTTGATGATGAACTCAGGGATTCTGATTACTATCATACGGAAGATGAGTACAGAAGAACAGCCAGCCATGAGGGAAGGCGTTTGAACACTGTGAATGATTTTGATTATGACCGTTCAGTTGATTATGCTCCATTTGCTAAATATGACCGAGAACCATATGATGATTCATGTGGCTATGATTCATATGGGCAAGTGCAAGATCAGTATGCTTGGGAAAAGCGAAGGGCTTCATCTGAGAGGACAGAGAGGCCATCTGTGCCAGAAAAGAGAGGTTTCTCTAGAGTTGAGAGCCTTGATCAGATTGATGAGTCAGATCTGCGCCGACGACTGTCAAAGCAGAGGAGGGTCAATGGTTTGAGGTCTGCAGTTAGCCCTGACCGTCATGGTGATATTCATTGGAGGGATGACCGTAATCGCCACATTCAAGGCCAAAGAAATCTGGGTCATTCTCGGAGAGATTCGCACCATATACCTTATGAGAGTTCCAGAAGCAACAGGCTGCAAGGTCGACTTACACTTCCTGGGAGATCTTCACCAGACAGAAATCTGAATGATTTGCGTCCAGCGAGGGAAATAGATAGGGGAATGAGCCGCAGTAGATTGTCACCAGGCAGGCCTCCAATATCCTCCCACCAGGTGCGTGAAGGAAGAATAAAACGGCAAGGCCAGGACGACTTTAGAGAGGCCAGAAATATTAGAGGGGTTCCTAACAGAAGAGATGAGGTGGATAATAACACTCCATATTTTGCTGGTCCAAAAAGCCTTGCTGAGTTGAAAAATTCTAAGGTCTCAGAGAGCACTGAAGCTCGGAATGCAAAGGTTCGACAAGTGTCACAGCTAAAGGAGCAGAAAAACTTAGAACTCGGACAACCAGTGGGTCATGAAGAATCTGAAGGTTCACTTCCTTTTGAGGGCCCAAAGCCCCTGAGTGAGATTTTGAAGAGAAAGAGAAAAACAGAAACAGCATCTTCTGGGAATAGCACAGTTTCACAAAATGGGCAGCTGGATAGTGGGAAAATAATTACCGGCAGCTCCAGGATGTCAGCAGAGAAAGATTCTGTTCAGACCTCAGAGCCTGAGAAAGAATCCAATCATCAGGCTCAGTGTGAGGAAGAACCAAGGTCCTCAGATGCTTATCCAGATAAAGCTGCTGAAGACAATGAAGAAGGTCAGATCACTATGGAAGGTGATGATGTGGTTCACGAAGGTGAATCTTCGGATGCCCAAAAGGGAACTGAGCTTGAGACTGAAGATGGAATGATGGTTGATGATGCAATGGAAGATCAAGAAGATCAAGAAGATCAAGAAGATCAAGAGCTTGAAAACTTTGATCACAGGGATGGAGAATATGATTATGACCAGGCTGATGTTGGGGATGAAGAAAATGTGGACCAGGAAGAGTACTTGGATGATGAAGATGGGGATGATTTTGCAAAGAAGATTGGGGTCATGTTCTCTTAAGAGAGACGGAGAGAAGGAAATTGTGGGAGGGACTCATTTTTAGTGTTTTAAGAGACTTTAGGACTTCTGTTCAATTTGAAAAGAATAGAATGGCTCTTTGATGTGAGCCGATTTAGATGCAGCTGTTGGTTTTCTGCATAACAGTTAGGAGACCTTGTATTAATCAAAGCCTGTTTCTTTGTATTTAACATTTGAGCTAATTCAAATCTCTTTATTTCGAGTAGTGGCTCTTGCAATCCCACCAAATAATATTGTGTGCATTTAGGCCTACTGTTTTACACCCAGCTGTGCTCAACAACCACCTGATTTACAAATTATCTGGTTTTTGGACTTTGATGATCCAAATTAATGCCTAAAGGTTTTAAATGTTAAAGAGGCTTTTTTACCTGATCTGAGGATAGGTTAGATAATGTATTCTCTAGATGGGTATCTTCAAATTTGTAGCTCCAAGTTCCATCATATGTCAGCCCAGTTGTGTAATATAATAATGAGCAGGGACTAGAAATGGAGCTCTTTATGGCCAAATCAGCCTAAAGAACTACCATAAACAGGATCTTTGCTTCAGTTGGGGGAAGCTTTGGAAATTCTAATAGTATAAACTGAATCTTTGCTTCAGTTGGGGGAAGCTTTGGAAATTCCAGCCCACCATAGAGTTGTTCTTTTAATATAGAAATGCCTCGTGGGATCTAATCTAAACAAATTTAGGATCAAAGCTTCTCTACAAAGTTACAACCACGCAAACCCAGTTTGTGGACAATGAGAGATTCATGCTATTTTCTTGTGTGATTATGCCAAGGCTACTTGATTCACTCATTTTTTTTTTTTCCCCCTTTGGGTTGAGGGAGTGGGATGGTTTAGGTTATTTGGAGAGAAACCTACATCAATCCTTCTAGGACTTTCTTTCAGTTTAAAGAGCAACAACAACAACAACAACAACAACAAAACCTTGTCTTAACTTAATGGGGTTGGCTACATGGATCCAAAGAAAGCTGAAAGAAGAGAAAATAAAAGGTGTTAAATGGAGACAGACTAATAACCACTAGCAAAGTAGAACACAGCTAAAGCAGGTCCGCTACTTGGATCCTAGCCCTTCAATATGCTCTATTCGAAACCATACTCGGGACTAGACCTAATTTGTGCATATCTTTCCTCACAACCTCTCCTATGGTCATTTTAGGTCTACCTCTTGCTCTTTTGGATCCTTCTATCTGAATCAAGTCACTTCTCCTTACCGGTGCATTAGTTGGCCTTTGCTGAACATGTCCGAACCACCTCAAATGGTATTTTCGAAGCTTGTCAGAAATTGGGGCAACCCCCAGGTCTGCTATAATATGATCATTCCTAACCTTATATCTCTTCTAGTTTTCCCATACATCCATCTTAGTATTCTCATTTCCGCTACCCCTAGCTTATCGATGTGATGCTTCTTAACGGCTCAACATTCTAACCCTTACATCATAGCCTGGCGCATGATAGTCTGATAGAATTTTTCCTTAAGTTTTATCGGGATGCGTTTGTCACATAAGACTCTAGACGCACTCCTCTACTTCATCCATCCCACCTTAATCCTATGTGAAACGTTCATCCTCTATATCATCTTCTTTATTAATGATAGATCCTAAATATCTAAAATAGTTACTTTGCTTGATCCTTTTTCCTTCAATAGTCACTTCTTCATTATCTCTCGTAGAGTGGCTAAAGTTACACATCACATATTCTGTCTTTGATCTGCTTATCTTCAGGCCTCTTGTTTCTAAGGTAGATATCCATTACTCTAGTTTAGCATTAAGTCCTGATTTTGTATCATCCAATAAAACAATATCGTCGGCAAAAAGCATACACCAAGGGACGTCACCTTGTTTATCTTTTGTCAGCTCATCTAGAACAAGCGCAAACAGATAGGGGCTTAGAGCAGACCCTTGGTATAGCCCAATAGAAATAGGAAACTCATAGCCTTGACCAACCTTGGTTCGCACACTTGTTACCACGTCATCATACATATCTTTAATTAGATCCACATATTTGCTCGGCACCTTTCTCTTATCTAGGACATACCATATTAAATCTCTAGGAACTCTGTCGTAGGCCTTTTCCAAGTCGATGAAGACCATGTGGAGGTCCTTCTTACCAGCTCTAAAGGTCTCCCTGAGTCTTCTAATAAGGTATATAGCTTCAGTAGATGATTTCCCTGGCATAAAACCAAATTGATTATCCGAAACTCCTGATTCTCTTTTCAAGTGCACTTCAATAATTTTCTCCCAAATTTTCATCATATGGCTTATAAGTTTTATATCTCTGTAGTTATTGCAATCCTGGATATCGCATTTATTTTTGTAAATGGGAATTACAAAACTTCTTCTCCACTCATCAGGCATCTTCTTTGTACTCATAATCTTGTTAAAAAGGTTAGTTAGCCAAGATACGCTAGCAAGTCTTAAGCTCTTCCAAACTTCTATAGGGACATCATCTAGGCTTGGAGTCTTTCTAGA
This sequence comes from Macadamia integrifolia, assembly GCF_013358625.1. Classification (NCBI taxonomy): domain Eukaryota; kingdom Viridiplantae; phylum Streptophyta; class Magnoliopsida; order Proteales; family Proteaceae; genus Macadamia; species Macadamia integrifolia. The sequence goes on along the minus strand of NC_056561.1, from coordinate 40,962,144 downwards.
CTTCATCTTTCTTAAGGCATCTTTAACCTCAGAAACTCCAATCCTTCTTACGTATCTATGTCTAGTGTTGTCCCGATGGGAAGGAGACTCGAAAAGAGTAAGATCCACTCGGGTTGTCTCAGTTTAGAAGCTTGGAAAAATAATCACTCCATCTCGTCATGATGTCTTCATCCTTAACCAGCATTCTACCGCTTTCATCCTTGATACACTTGACATGTTCAAGATCTCTGCTTTTCTTGTCCCTCAACTTAGCTATTTTATATATATCTTTTCCCCCAGCTTTAGTGTTCATGTTACTATAGAACTCATCATATTTCTTAATCTTTGCTTTCCCCACCAATTTTCTAGCTTCATTTATGGAAGAATAGTATTTCTTTTTATCCTCATCTTCCCTTGTCCTTTGCCAAGTCTTAAAACAAAACTTCTTGTGCTTGATAGCATTTTGAACCTCCTCATCCCACCTCCAAGTTTCTTTAAGGTCATGCCTAGTGCCTCTCGATTCCCCTAGAACCTCTTTAGCGACATTTTTAATACATGATGTCATCTTGATCCACATCTCATTGGAGTCTCATTCATTGTCCCACTTACTAAGTTTGGCTATTTTATCAGTAAAAGTACCCTGAGTGTCTTCTTTTAGTTTCCACCACTTAATCTTAGGGAAAACTAGCTTCTTTGTCTCATGAATCTGTGAGCAAAACTGCATATCCATGACCACCAATCTATGCTGAGATGCAAAGCTCTCTCCCGAGATAACCTTGCAATCTTTACACATCAATATATCAGCCCTTCTGGTGAGAAAGAGGTCAATTTGGCGATAATGATGGCCACTTCTATAAGTAATAAGGTGTTCCTCTCACTTTTCAAAAAAAGTGTTCAAAATAGGTAGATCATATGCTACTGCAAAGTTTAAAGCTGAAATCCCCTCCTCGTTCCTCTCTCTAATACCAAAACCTCCATGAACATCTTCATATCCTCGTCGATCCTTCCCAACATGTCCATTGAGATCATCTCCTAAGATAATCTTTTCATCATGTTGAGAACTTTGCACTAGTCCATCCATATCTTCCCAAAATTGTACTTTACTAGCATCATCCAGCCCTACTTGGGGAGCATAGGCGCTAATTATGTTGACAACCTCTTTCTCCAACATGATCTTTATTGCAATGATCCTATTCCCCACTCTTCACATCCACCATGTCATTCTTCAGGTAATTGTCCACTATAATGCCAACCACACCCTTATGGCTATGGTCTCCCGAGAACCAAAGTTTGAAGTCATCCAAGGCCTTAGCTTTCTTACCCTTCCATCTTGTCTCTTGAATACAAGCAATATTAATCCTTCTTCTCCTCATGACATCTAAAAGCTCCATGCTCTTGCCTGTTAGGGATCCAATGTTCCAGGTAGCAAGTCATACTCTACGTTTGTGATCTACATTTGCAACAGGTCGGTGAGACATGAAAATCAGCAGAAAAAAGATGTTATAAAACAAAAACAAAATGGATCCATGCAAAGGGGGAATGGCTACATATGATAGAGTGCCGGCTGCCTACCTGACGGTAATTACCCACACTTGGCAAATCGTCAAACTCTTCCCCGCATCTCCCAAATCTTTGTATGAAGTATGGAAAAAAGAAAGCTACTTGCTTGCATGTGTCTATGCCTAGACATAGGCAGTGCAACATTTTTGCACTGCCCCCTACCCCATGCGATGAAGATGCCTCCGAAGCTCTGTGCAAACTCCCATTATGTGCTGGTGCAGGGGCCGTGCAAGCGGCTAGAGTTCTATTGCCCGGAAGGAATTTGTAAAAGAAAATTAAATTTAAAAATACATCATCTCGGTTATCCTAGTTTTTGTCTCCTAAAAGTTTTGAATTGTGCTGCATATTACAAGTTGAACTAAGTGGGTATTGTGGTTTTCCTAGTTCTTTAAATATCCATGATTTTGAGATGGGGATAAGGTTAGATAAAATGTCCACATATTCAAATAGGACATAAAAAAGATTTGATGGTAGGATGAGAATGATAAATTAAATGGCTACACAGCTTGAGAAAAGGTTCACGAAGTTTAAGTTCGCCCGTACTCTATAATGCGATTTATCAGACCTACTGTATATTCAAATCCAAATGACATCTACAACGAGGCATCCTAGTGTTCTTATATGCTCAATTATTATTATTATCTTTTTTTTCAATATTTTGTAACTTCTTGAGGGAATTGTTGTATTAAATGTAAAAGAGTTTCAATATGCCTCTTTTTTTGTTTTTGTTTTGTTTTGTTTTGTTTTGTTTTTTGTTTTTGTTTTTGTTTTTGTTTTTTGTTTTTTGTTTTTTTAATTTGTCTACCAAAAGTCTCCCGAATATGCTGTTTCTAGTAAAGCAAAGTTGTGGGACATGCATACTCTCACATTGGTTATAAAAGAGAATAGACTGAAGTTCATATAGTACAATAGGAACCATGAACAAGAGCAAGGTTCCATGAAATAAAGTTCACGTGTTCTCTCGTATTTTTTTGTTAGAAAGTTTCTACTAAATATATATATATATATATATAGTAAATATATAAGGTGGTGTTGCTCTCTAAAATACTATCAGAGAGCTTAATAATATATATATATATATATATTTATAAAGAAAATATATTAAATCACAGAGGAACAAAGGCCAAGGTCTCTCCTAAACAATTAGGAGTAGAGAACCAACACTTAGCTGAGGTACAAGAGGGGGCCAAACTTGATAGCGGTGTCATTGATCTATCAATATGAGAGAAAGAAATCAAAAATAAAAACTGACACAATTTGAAAATGTCAAAAATAAAAGAGAGCATTTCCTTTGTAATTCCTAACAACAAACAACAATGGAAGCTTTATCTTTATTTATTTATTTATTTTTTCGAACAAAGTTCCATCATAATTGATTTTAAGTGTGTTAATAGGAGGCATATATCTATGATGTTTTTCAGGTGATGCAATGTGGTTGCTTGGAGATCAAACTCTATTTCTACTCGAGAAGCCCTATCAAGAATATATATGGTGTGAGGGTCAGATGCTTTGCTACAAAAGTTTTTTATGTTATGGATTTTCAAAAATTTCCAAACAAGAAAAGCAAATTAAGAATCTAGCTGAATAATGGTTTCATCTTTGCCTTTGGATTGCACAAGCCATCTATGTAACCAATTTAAAAAATGAAGATGTTGGGAGGGCAAGTGATTTGGCTTGAGCCCTAGAGGGAAATGAACCACATTGCTCTTGCCAAGGGGCATAGAAGGGTGGCATGGAGAGTAGTCTCCTTCTCGTCATTGCATTAAGGGAAAATTGCATCAACCATAGCTTTCTTCTTAAGAAGATTTTCACCCATTGAGACAACTTCCTTGCAACATTCCATATAAAATTCTTGATTTTTGGGAGATCTTTGATGTGCCATATTTTGTTTCAAAATTACTTTTGTCTTGGACAGATTATTGTGGATGTAATACCCGTGGGTCTACATACATGAATTTTCTCAATGTAATAAGAGATCGCATAATTTTCTTACTGAGAGAATTCCATCTAGGGCAATTGGTGTTCAATTTACACAAGGAAATAAGCCAATTCAGCAATTAATGCCTGAAAGAATGTCAAAGAATGGATATGTTTGTCATAAATAAAAAAGACAATGAGCTCTATGAGACCATAGAACCTTGAAAGGACTTTCAAATCGTTGCATCACAGAGAGAATTACTTATTGACAACCTGCTCTAATACCATGTAAAAAAATTGAACAGACCAAAACCTGTGAAGAAGAAGAAGAAAAAAAATATCAAGAGAGATATCTAAACCCACGATAGTTTAATGCTCTTAGATATCATGGTTCTCATCTTATTTATAATGCAATAAGTAAGAGTCTTGATAGGAAATCTACTAAGACTCTAATAAAAAATAAATTAATTAATAAAACTCTTTTATTCATTAGTACCATTGAATTGATGTTTAAGAGTAGCATAATTTTTTTTTCCGTTACTTTAGAAAACAGTAGACCTTTTGTTCAATTAATATAATATCTGAAATAGATATGTTTGTACGTTGGGATTGATCTATGAGATTATGGAGGATGGATAAGTCGATTGGCAAGGATCTTAGCTATGAATTTGCATGAAACATTGCTCAAACTAGTTCGAAGAAAATAATGGACAACTTTTGGATTTATAGTCTTGGATATAAGGGTAATGTTGGTGTGATTCAACTCTTTGAGGTAATCGGTTTAAAAAGAAGATGTTATGTTTGTCTCAAATTCTTGACCCATTTTAAAAATTAACCCGCTTTGACATATTTTGGTGGCAACCTTAATGAGTTTTTTTTCCCCCTTCTTTTGAGGTTTGTGATGGTACTGGGCCAAGTTTGGAGCCCATCATTGATTTGGTATGGGGGTACGACCTGATCGAATGTGGCACGATGGATCGACCCTATTTGAAAGACTATATATTTGTACTATTTGTCTTGTTGTGTAAACAAGTAAGATTTGAGGATTTTTTTTGATTTAGGGTTTTTGGGCGAGAGTTTTTGCTGTGTGTTTAGGTGTTCTTGAGAGATCTCCATTGTAACTTTTCTTCCATCATAAAATGAATCACCTTCTTTTTAAACATCACATTAGCATGTGAACCTCGTCAAATTTTTCTGTCATCTTAATCGAATATGTTCACTTTATAGTGTATATTGGTGTTTATTTTAACCTTTGTTGATGTTTGTTTTAACAAATGAAATTAAATCGTTGTCTATAATATGTCAAAATTTATGATAAAATTTACTTGACATCCTATCAGATCCTGGAGATCCCGTCGGGTGAATCTTGAAGACAATAGTTTTGATTTCTTCATCTAAGCCACAATGCACAACTACTCGTTTGTTTCATCTAAGATGCAATAGTAAATATAGCTGAGAACTTCAAAGAATTGAGAAGTAGGTGATTTTTTTCTTTTTTAGCCTTGTCCTCCTCCACTCAAGTATTTCCAACTTATATTCTGTAACTGATTAATTTGTCTTCTTTGGATTGTAAATGAGGAAAGTGGTAGTAGCACGTACATATTGTAATCTTATTTTCTCTTTCTTTTAATATAAACCGTCTATTTAATAAGAATTAATTTAAACCATCAATCAATTTTCTATATTGTAATTGGTTCCCAGTTTTTAGGGTGGAGAGATCATGATCATCCTTATCTTTAACTTGCTGTGATGGTCACAACAGGGGCGAGTGACGGCCTCATTTCATATGTAACCGTTCCAATTTCTTTCCTTCCAAATAACCAGGGAGAGAAGAGGAGGATAATGACAGTAGATTTCTCTCTCTCTCTCTCTCTCTCTCTCTCTCTCTCTCTACAACATTTTTTTATTTCTCTCCAATTGCTCTCTTTGTAGACGATCCGTCTCCCTCTCACTACAAATTTGTTTTAACTTCTCAAGTTTAGAATACACAATGCCAGTTCACACAAATCGGGTCCAAGCAATCCATGGAAACAGAAGATAGAACATAGAAATCAGGTATTCACCTTCACTTGTTCTGAACTTACTATTGCAAAGTCAAGCAAAGCAAGAAAGCCAGAACTTCAATTTTTTAATTTATTTATGGTGATGGAATATGCGATAAATAGTACCCTCATTCATTGTATACCATATGCGATTTCCTCTATAAAGAAAATCCATGAATTTCTTCATTGAGGGAATTTCAAGAAAAATAGGGCAACTAGCGATAGTGAGTGGTTTGGATTTTGGTTTTGAATTTTTGGTATTATTTCATGCCTCCTAAGTTGAACTACCTATGCTGTCATTAAGAACTCTTTAAGAACAGAAAAAAACCTCAATTCTGGCTTAGAATACTCACGCTTATTAGAAATGTAATCATATTGTTAATTATGCAGAATATATATGAAGTCTTGCTTCTTAGATTTCCATAACTTCCATTCTCTAGGTCTAGAAAGTAAGACAAGCTTGGATCCCATGAACTGATCTCAATTTGAGTTGAGAACTCCTGACTTCAACTATAGATTTCACGATCTGATCTTCTCTTTATTGTTATCGAATAGCCTTCTATTTCTTTCCCTTCCAAATTATCGGGCACATGACATAAGGGATCATGCTCCAGATCCGCTAATTGGGTAAAATAACACTCATGAACAGTCTTCCCATTCTCTCTAAAATCTTTCCTGTATTGAATAGCCATCTATTTCTTTCCCACAAATGTTTGAATGCAACCATAGAATAGAGTGCAAGTTAGATGGAATAAGCTTGGAACTCAGTCAAGAAAGATGTTTACACGTGGCAGCTAAGTGGTGCCCAATAGGGGTTTATGTTTCACATACCATCCTTTCAACCCAATAACCTTCTACCCAAGGCAAAAAGTCTTATATTGACCTTGTTTATTTGAAAAAGAAACAACAACATTAAAGAAAAATTGAAGGCTGTTATTCATAGGTGAAGAAGTGCAAAGGACTTTGCTGGTGTGAGTGACAGTGACAAGGGTTCAATGAAAGTGCTAGTCCAATGGTTCCCCTTATTGTGGGTGGCATGATTATCCATATCATTGATCATATTGCATTGATTGGAATACTTGTTTACACAGAAAACTGATCTAAAGGCATGATAGACCCTTTTGAACTACTTATTTCTTCAGTCATTTTAGCCATGCATCCTTTCAATGTCTGTATATCTTCTCCCAGTAATTGAAATTTAGCTTTATTGATTCCCGGGTTCTTTTGTGGTATGAAGAACTAAACAGACATATCTTTCATGTATTTATATTTCATCTCTTGCTTATATTTAGTTCCTAAGAAGAACATTCCCAATCTCAACGGTGAGAAAACTGCATAGATCAAGCTCCTAATCCTTGCATAGGTCAAATGGGATAACCAACTTACTGCTGCAAGTAGAACTCCTTTAAGAAAATTATCCCTTCTTCTTTTGCTGTTATAGTTGTTGCCTCTGTTGCTTGAAAATGTAAACTATCTCCCAATTCAGAAACCAATTGAATTTTAGATGTAGTAGATTTTGATGTCAAATCTTTCACACTGACCTTATGTGCACTCTCCAACGCCTGACCTCCTTTGATCAGTACACCTTGAGAAGCACCAACTCCAGTGCCAACCATAACTACTGTGGGAGTTGCCAAACCTAGAGCGCAAGGGCAGGCTATGACCATGACAGAGATGCCAAATTGAAGAGCAAGCTGAAATCTATCCATGGAGGATGGTATCCAAGACTTTGGATAGGCATTGAATTTTCCAGCTATAAACCAGGCAAGCCAAGTGCAAAATGCCAGGATAATAACCTGTAAGAATTAAAGTTGAATAGTCACCAAAAGCTTGGAAAGCAAAGTGGTCTTGTTTGATAATTAGTACATATGCAAAGTGGTTTCATGTGGCTTGTAAGAAATAGAAATTTTATCAATTGTTAAATAAATTTTCACATCTTGAACTCCTGGGAGTGCTTGAAGAGAATTTTCGATCATCCTCATAGAATGATCGGTGCGTACTCCTTCTACCTTGAGCTGTATCTTGCTTTTGTCTTTGTCTATACCAATAAGTATGGCTTCAAAGCTACTGTACTCGACTGCTTCCATAAGTTGCTCATGGCTCACAATGTTATGATGAAAACAGATCTCTGCTTCTTCAGTTGCTAATGCAACTTGGGATTTCTTTACACCTTGAATACCTTGTAGAACAGATTCAACAGTTGTTGAGCAAGAGGTACAAGTCATTCCTTTTATGTGTAACCGACAAGTTTGCATGGATCTCTCATTCACCTCATCCTTGATTAATGCTGCCTCAAATCCAACATCTTCAATAGCCTCTCAAATTGTTTCCTCCTGTACAGTCCAAGTTACATAAATAACAGTGTAACACTTAAAATTGGTGCAAAAGGAACAGAATAAAGCAAACCATGCCATCAAACTAATACGTGAAGTGAAATACATAGCTGGTCAGACAAAAAATTGAATAACATTAAGAGAGAAAATAAAAAGGTATAAGAGCAATGCTGATCAGACACAAATTTGAAGAGCATTAAGAGGGAAAATAAAAGAATACAAGAGTAGTCTCAAAGACAAAGATGAAAAATTTATCATATGCTAGCCCACTTCAACACTTCCTCCTCAAAAGAGTTAGGGAGAGGTTTGATTTTAGAATGAAACACTCCAATGTGATGAACCGTATGCATATGTTGCAGTCTTCATGGCTTGGTTGCACTGTGTAATGTGTAGGCAACACCTCCATCCCTTTATTCTGTATAGCATCTCATATGTGTAAAATCTTCCATTCATTTTTTTAGGCAATTGGCACCTATTAATTTGGGGTTGATTGGTAAAGCTCTGCAAGACTGAGAGGCTAACAAAACATTACTCTTTTTGTTTGTCATTTACATCATCTCTCTCTTTTCACATCATTCCTCTTATTGTGAGATAGATGTGAACTTTTCTTTATGCATAATTATTTATCTTAGGTTCTAAATCTATTGGGGAAGGATTTGGTCCTAAGTTCAATTATAGTGTGGAAGGAAGTAGAGCAAATAAACACTTCATGAATTGGATTTCATTTGTCCCAATTTTCACCAATCAGTCATTGGGATATTTCATGAATTGGATTTCACACTTGACAAAACTTGGCAATTTGACGATTCCTACAAACCATATTATTATAATGAGTTATTGAGTAATTCATACTCAACAACTAATGTGAGTATGCATCATAGCATTTAGATCTGAATGGTTTCCTATTTCAGTACATAGTATTAGCAACTAGTCTTGTATTGAGCCTTCTTATATTAAGACTACCTTATATGACTAGATTTCTTGTATCTTGAGCTTCAATTCCAAAGTCCAGCAATTTTTGGACGATGGTAGGTTGTGATTTTTTTTTCAAGTACTCCTTCTGTTCAGTGTGGTGCTACCGAACAGGTGAGCTCAAGGATGGACCTAATGCTATACATATCACATCCAAGGCCCTTGATCAATGGCAGCAAAGATTGATTGACCTCTTTGAGGGCTGTCTTTATGATATCTCTGACGCTACTCTAACTGACATAGTCCCCAAATACTCTATTGATATTAGGTACCATGTAGCTACAAAAACCCCATTAGTTCCAAATGCAATATGCAATACAAAAGTTTTATGCGCATGCATTTTTATGATACAAATGTTCTGTAGAGTATGTTAGTAAGAAAATAGCTTGAACTAATTGCTTTAATTTCTCTTTTTAAATAGCCCTTTAAGGATATGATTGATGGGATGAGACTGAACTTGAAGAAGTCTATATCAAGAATTTTGATGAACTGTATCAATGCTGCTATTATGTACCTCGTACAGTTGGGAAAATAAATTAAGGGTTGAGATGGGACAAAACCAAGAGTTTCTGTTGGCTCTATTTGGTAAAGGTAAGGAGATTATCTCCTTCGCATTTTGCTATAGAAAATTGCATGTAATAGGTTACTATTCTAGGTTCAACCACTGTAATTAGATGAAATGAGAATGAGGTCACCAATTGTGATAGAGAAAAAGATTGTGTTTCGAAACAGAGACCACTATGCCTTTTTAAAAGTAATTGAACCATCATATTCTATTTATCTTGTTTCACAACATATTCCGTAATTGGGTTTGCTTGTTAGTTGGTAATGGATTCTCCTTTGGTTCTCATTTTAATGATTGCCCCACTTTGTCTAATTAATTGATATGCAAAGCTTCTTGCTTTAGGCTTGTAGGTTGAAATCATAAGATTTCAATATTTTTTGCAATGAAGCCATGATGGATCTCTTATAGATAGATCAAACCTACCCTGCCCCTTGTTTTGGGGATTTTTAAGACAGCTTGAAGCTTTACAGTGTTCATTGTTGTTCTTGTACGTTGGGAGGATATATTCAATTCCAGCATTGTCATCCTAATGTTGAACCTGTGGAATGCCGATGTTAATTTGAGTCATGGCAAGGCAATGAGTTTCTCTGTTCTCTGAAAATTGCATGTATCTATTCTATGCATTAATTTAAATCAGAAGAGCTTCTTACGTATTTATTAAAACTAATGGTAGTCTTTGAGTGTCAAAAATGTAAACCCATTGTGGATTTGTAGTGGAACTGAGTCATCATCAACATAAAAAACACTACAGGAAGATTTTTTACAGAAACTTTATTGTAAATAATCTCCATGGCAGAAATGATCTAACTTTTAGTAAAACATGAGATCAGAGTCAAACAATGAATGACGCAGATAACCAGATACATGCCATACATTGATGTTTCACACCAATAACTACATAGCTACACAATGGGTTCTCAAGAAAAGATAAACAGAGCACATAATTGATGAAACATCACATGGAAACAAGCTACAGTTTATTCTCCACAAGATAGTAAAGCTAAATCAATAATCATTGAACTTAGACAAAATACACCCATGTATAAGTAGATATCAACAACTACATATCTATTGCAATGTGGGGGGGGGGGGGGTGGGGGATAAAAGAAAAAGAAGAAGATAAATGCAACAGAAAGATGATATCCTAATCTTTTTCTATTTTCATTATTCCCAGTCCCTTGGTATCTTCATTTGTTGGTTCTTCTTTGTTGAGGATAATCGTTGGGATATCCTTATCGTCAAGTATGATGAAAGGATTTCGTGGAGAGTCGCCAATTCTCCCCAAAGGACGGAATGCTGGGGTAGAAGAGTAGCAGCCCTTGAAGCATATGGTATCCCTTCACGAATCATTTCATATTTCTTTGCCACCATTGCAGCATTTCTTAATTTGGCCATCCATTCTCTCTTAATACCTTAGAGTTTGGTCATCCTTGTCTACCTTCAACAACAGATTTGATTAGTTAAATCTGAAAAATTAAAGAAGAGGAAGAAAGAATACAGGAGAAATTTACCTCACTGGTGAGTCTTTCGTATCTTTCCATAATATTTTGAAATACTAGTTGGTAGAGATCCTTCCTTCTCTTGAATTTCCTCGATTTGCAGATGGGCAATAATAGAAGCTTTCAATCGACTACTAATGTGGAAATAGTCATTTATAAAGAAGAAGAAAAACAGTAGTGGAGGGAGGCACGCTCCCTCTTTCTCCCTCTTTCTCTTGCATGAACGTAGGTAGTGGACATGGCAGGTAACTGAGAGCAGCTACAGGTGATACACCACGTTTCTTCTTCTTCTTCTTCTTTTTTTTTTTTTTTTAGCAAATACGGTACACCCTGAACCAAGTAGTATTTCAAACCTCAGCCACCCCTCTACACCACCATTTTTTTTTTAATTTTGTACAAAGCATATACGACACACCCTGAAGCAAGTGGTATTTCAAACCTCAACCACCCCTCTACACCACGAATTTTTTTTCTTCATTTGTGGTAAACCTAGAAATCACGTTTAAGAGTGCCAATTGGCTCAGTTTTAGTTTTTTGGCTCGGTTTTGGTTCAGTTCAAGAAAGTGATGATATGAACTGAAATTGAACTGAGAACCGAGTTGGTTCTGAAATTAGATACTCAATCCAAATTAAATCAGTTTTGATATTCGGTTTCGATTTCCAATTGACACCCTTAATCACGTTTGCACATAAATTTAAAAGAAAAAAAAAATTTATAGAGGTGCGAATCCGTTGTTTAAAGGGTAAATGGTCCAACATATCATTAGAGAGAGAGAGGAAAAAAAAAACCCAATCCATCCAATCCCCGCCAAAATCATGTTTTAAAAAAAAAAAATCAGAGGCTACATAGGTGGTACACGGTTGGGATTTGGGTCCAAAAAATTAATATCCGTTTGATCCCTACCAATATAAATCCTATTCATATCGATAATGGTTGACATCGTTCATGAGTCTTAAAACCTTGATTACAATTTACCCTGCGTGTGTAAATCAGTCTAGAGCCGATATTCGAATTGACACCCCTAATGTGGGTCAAGCATTAAGGACAACTTCTATAAGATTACTCAAAGAAAACCTCAGTTACTAAACTAATTTTATGTCATTCCTCATGTATTTAAGTTCCATTATCGTTTTTCATTTCTATATTTAATTCCAAGTGAGTCCCCAAATCGATTTCTCATCACTTAGAGGTGTTAATGGGACAGTTTTATCCAGTTTTAGTGTGGTATTAGGCCAAATAGAAACAAACTTACTCACCAAAATTTAATTTTCTTTCCGATTATTTAGGTCTTTTATCAGGATTTCATAGTGGTCGTTTATTGATTTGTTACATATGGGCTAGCGCAATGATTCTTAGATCTACAGACGTTGTCAATTTCAGGAATCAAATTGTTGACTTTTTACCAGTAATAAATGACTGATTCTATCATTGATAAATATATACATCATCAAATAGAAGTGGGCAATAGGACTTGCTCCAGTTATCTGGAGAATATTTATTTTTATAGTAATAAGGTGTTCCTCTCTTGTTCTTTTTTAAGGAATCTTGAGCACCATTGTGATGATGTACCTAAGTTCAAGAGGAAGCCACATGTTGTCCCATATTCTAATAATATTAGTTCTATTCAACTAGTTATGGTTTTTTGTTCCGACGACAGTTGTAAGGCAAGGCTGATTGTAAATCACCTTGCCTTTATCTGGGTTCAGCTAGAGTCATATGCACTAACATGCCGACAAGAGGTATTGTCCAAAGTACACACCAACTAATTTTTTAGTAAAAAGAATTGCACCCATCTTTTTAATTTGCTGGCCACTTATCACATAAATCTATTTGTACAAAGGGGGACTGATCGGAGTGCCCAATTCGAGTGGATCTTGTTGTTTTATGGTTATCCTTATTGGCACCCGGCCTCTTGGTGGTGATGACATGGCCATTTTGGGTGACATGATCGAAAGTGATGACGTGACATTGTTCAGTGTTACCGTTGAGATAACATATCCACATGGTATGCACGGAGTGGATTGATACAGCCATGGTAGGTGGTGCAGGTTTTAAGGTCAAAACTGGAAATTTTGGCCTAATTACACCCAGGAGCATTTTCAACAGTGAAAATGACATTTTTGGAAGACCATTTCTCATGAAAAAGATAGATTGTAATTCATCTGGTTCAACGCTTCTTTCTGTTTTCGTCGCGTTCCGATATGGTATGAAGAAGTTAAGCCAATGACCTTCAAATAGTGTAACACAGCAAAAGAAGACTTACATATTAAAAAATGCCAATTTTTATAGCATTGCAGAAGTCATGACCAAGATACCACTGCCTTAAAAAGAGATTTAATGGAAAAAAGATGCTTCATAGCTCCATCAAAATATGCAAATTCCAAAAGAGGTGTGCTAGAATTAACTTGATTGTATGTTTCCATGAACTTAATGGAACTGTCCTCGCTACCTGTAAGAAAGAAGATTTTGATCAAAGTTGCAGCAAACAGTCTACACGAACCTCACAAAATGCACATCGATTGTTTCATAGAAATGCCATCTAAGAGAATGAAGAAATAAAAATCGAAATAACAAGAGGTGTGGCCTAAGACATGGCATGGGTTGTGTACTTGGCATATAATGCAAATGACATTATGCATTTGGGTCACATGATGAAGGATGGATCGTCTTTTCTCAAAGATTTAAAAAAGTATATATTTGAATATGAGAAAGAATTATAGTTTGAATATTTTTGGCAAAAATTACTTCGTGACTATGGAATGGAAAAAAATTCTTAGTGAAAGTGTGAACAATGACCTAAAGGAGTATTTAAAATCCACTTTGGATGTTGTTCAATTTTTTAAGCATTTTGAAAGGGTTGTGAATGATAAGCGAGATAATGAGTTAAAAGCTGAGTTTGATTCAAGAAACAAACTTCCAAGAAACATGTTCTCTATGTCATTAATTATGAAACAAGTTGGGGAAGTCTGCGCTCCTTATATTTTTGAGAAATTTCAAGAGCAATATAATTGGGTTAATGTTTGCAAAATAAAATTTCGAGATGAAAGTACTCCCTTGCGTACCTATTTGGTTGGTATTGTTGATTCGGAATGTGAGTACAAAGTCTTTTGTAACCCAGATGAGCTCACAATATATTGTAGTTGCAAGAAATTTGAGACATTTGGCATTCTTTGTTGCCATTCGTTGAAATTTTTGGAGAACCTAGATATCAAGTGTATTCTTGAAGCTTATATTTTACGGAGATGAACATGAATAGCAAGAAGCATGGTAGTCAAGGACAGTAAAGGAAAAGAGGTTGTTGAAGATGTTACTTAAATCGTACACTACGATATAAGCTTCTTTATCCTAATCTTGTTAAGATAGCAGTACAAGCTTCATATTCAGCTGAAGGATATGATTTGGTGAAAAATGTTATCCAAGAATTATGCAAGCAACTTGAAAGTATCATTATATCTGATGGCTCGCTAGTGGTGGGCTCTAATGAGGTCCCTATTGTCCTCAATGGAATAGAACTAAAGAAGAAACAACCTTATAAAAGTGGTAGACAGGGTAAGAGTTGGGTTGAAATACGAGGAAAGAAAAGACAAAATGGAAGACCAAGTATCAGTCAAGCTCCACAATAACTTGAATCAGTTCCTATCCCCTTTACTGCTGCTGCATCTTCTTCACTGAATGAACCAGTTAGTTTCACAGATTTTTTGACGGTGATTATTATAATTTTTTGTTTTGTTCTTTAAAAACCTAAACCCTCTTATGTATATATATTTTTTTAAATTGGTACCATTGTTGCCTTTCTGTAGGGGAAAGAGCATCAACAAGATACATGGATCATTTCCAAGAATATGATTGAGAAAGAGCATTTTTCTTCTTTGACGGTAATTGTTAAAAACGATCGTTCTGTTCTTTAAATACCTAAACCCTCTTATTTATATAATTTTTTTAAGACCGGTACCTATTGTTGCCTTTCTACAGGGGAACCCTGATCATCTTCTTTCAAATTTAGAATCTCAAGCATCAACAATATATATAGACCATTTCCAAGAATATGATTAAGGATATCATTAGTCTATTTGATTTTAATACGCGACTCTATTGATATTAAGAATTGTAATTTTGATTCAGCTACACATTTCGATATCAATAGTAATTTAATTATTATTTTGATCAACTAAAATTTTTAGTTTTGTAGGTAAATCTTTAGGGATCTTACCTAGGATATGATGGTTCGAATCCATCAAGGTTCCACCAAGCATTCCATTCAGGCTCTACTTCTCACACAATAACCAACTTTGTTCATTACTAAGGCCCCCTATGACATGAATTGTTCAAGAAGGTCAAAAATACATTACTGCAGAGAAGATATATTTATGGTAATTCAAATTATAATTACTTGAAAGTAAATTGGAAATTAGAAAGGCCCTAAGAGTCTTCTAAACTGTGTTTAGAAAAATTGGTCCTCTGATCCTTTTGTGAGCCGTGTTTCAGAACCGAGTTGCTAAAATGGATTTGCAGCCCTGTCCTCTGTTTAATTTCTTCTTGCTAAAATTGGACAGAGATCAGAACTCAGATGAGAGAAATGAATCGTCAGTTATAAAGAGAACAGAGAAGACAGAGTCTGCATGCCTCTGTGGTAAAGGAGATTGGCAAACGTGTTTTAGAACAGAGTTGCAGCCATGTTTCAGAGCTAGAAGAAAGAAGGGATTAGGGTTTTAATCACCAAATTTCAGAACCGATTTCAGAAGGAATACCTGGGTTTAGACCCGAAACCTGGAAAATGGAGATCCAACAAGGGAAGCTCTAATAACCGTTGGATCGTGCTGATCCACGTGTCGCAAGCCCAAGGTCTCTCCACCGGTCTCCGCCACCGATGCTCTCCACAGACGTTTTTTCCCCAAGATGCATGAGCAGGATCATCAGAGAGATAACCTTCGGCGACAGGGGTGGCATCACAGAGGGGATCAGAAGAAGGCGAACCAGGATTGGGAGAAGCAGCAGCAGCAGAGGAAGACGAGCAATAGTGACCAGAGAAGTTTCCCATACTCGTACCAGAGAAGTTTCCCATACTCGTACTCTTCTTTATGGACCCATTCGTGAGTCGTAACACCGAACAACTTCACCCCTCCTCTTGTTAGGCGGGTGTAGTTTAGGCTCATCTCCAACTATTGTATCCTCCAACGCCCTTCCAACGACCATCCAAGAGCAGTAGGGGCTTGGTCACACATTCCAACACCTACCAACACTTGGGGATGTGTGTCCAAACCTTTCCAGCCTTTGGATGGATCATAGGTGTTGAAGAGGATCCCAATCCGTGAGTTGTGCCCGTTATAGATGCAATGAGAGCATTGCTGAGTCATGGTGACTCTGCTCCCCACACACGCTCATTACTATAAATATATGATTAATAGAGGAATAAGCTGCACACACACACACACAGAGAGAGAGAGAGAGAGAGAGAGAGAGAGAGAGAGAGTTTAAAACTTTGAATGGATAATACACGTTCAAACCCAGGGGATGAGTCTAGATGAGGTTTTGGAGTTGGGATGTGGTTTGGAGGAGATGACTTGCTGTCACTGTCACAGCCAATGTTCGTTAAAATGAGAGAGAAAGGTTTCAACGATTCAGATTTTATGTGGTTAAATCCATGACTATCTATGAAGAATGTTTTACGAACATTGTTTACAAGTATGTATCGTGACTTTTTTGCCTTGTAGATACTTATTTTTTTATTTTTACTCCATAGCAAAACCATTGGATCCTAGATTTTTGGGCCCACACGATCTCCTGTCTTATTATAATAACGTCAAGGCCTTCTTTTATGATCCTTTCATGGGCAAACTTCCTCTTGAGTAAGAGATTTACTATTGAAGGACATAATTGTTTTAGAAGTTGGTCCTTTTAGTGATTGAGATGACCAAACACTTGTTTATTCTATCTTCTAGAGGAATGCATTCACTCTTTGATTTTACAACTAAATTAGTATATATATAGTTAAAATTTTAAAATTTATTATGCTAGTTTGATTTTCTACTCTTAAGCTATGTTTGGTAGCCAAGAGAAGAAAAGAAAAAAAAGAATCTAGAAAAGAAAAGAAAAGAAAAGAGAAGAAAAGAGAAGAAATGGTGAGAAAATAAAAAGAGTATGTATGTTTGATTAGCAAGAGAATAAAAGAAAAGAAAAGAAAAAAATTAAAAAAATTTTGAATTTTAGGAGAGAGGTAGGCACATAAGAAATCATTGTGTAATAATTCATTTTTGTCTTATTATGTTTTCATATTTTCTCATGTTTTCTTGTGTTTTTGACAAAAAAAAATTTTGAGGGAGTAAAAGAAAATTTCACAATTCTCAAGAGGAATTTGGAATTTGAAAAGGGGAATCTTCTCTTGGGTGAAGACATACCAAGTGCAAAGAAAAATTCTTAATCCAAGGAAAAAAGTACAAAAAGTGTACTTTTTTCTTTTCTTCTCTTTTCTTATCTTGGCAACCAAACACAGCCTTAAGATTCATCTCTTAGGCACATTAATTCAAATCTAAAATGTCTGATTCCCTTACTTAAATAAGTATTGGTGTCCCAAAAAACAGAAAGATGATCTGAGCCCCACAATGAGAGTTTGAAATTCGAAGCTTTAGGATGCTTGGTGTGCAAATCATAGTTGACCAAGACTTGATCAAGCCTTTCAAGAACTAAGGCTATGTTTGGTAGCCAAGAGAAGAAAAGAAAAGAAAAGAAAAAATAATCTAAAAGAGAAAAAAAAAAAAGAGAAGAAAAGAAAAGAAATGATGATAAAATAAAAAGAGTATGTATGTTTGGTAACTAAGAGAAGAAAAGAAAAGAAAAGAAAAGAAAAATATTCAAAAAATTTTGAATTTTAGGAGAGAGATAGACACATAGAAAATCATTGTGTAATCATTTATTTTTTGTCTTATTATGTTTTCATATTTTCTCATGTTTTCTTGTGTTTTTACAAGATATTTTTTTGGGGAGCAAAATAAAACTTCACAATTTTCAAAAGGAATTTTGAATTTTAAAAGCTGAATCTTCTCTTGGGTGAAGACAAACCAAGGGCAAAAAAATTCTTAACCCAAGAAAAAAAAGTACAAAAAATGTATATATATATATATATATATTTTTTTTTTTTCTCTTGGCTACCAAACATAGCCTAAAGTATCATCCGTCCTTCAGTTAGACTATGTAAATTGAGGACCATTGCTTTCGAGATCCATCAATGCACAATTTCCCACATAATTTTTGAAAAAAAAAGGAAGGATCTTTGAAATAGTTTTAGGTCTGCCACCTGTATTTCTTTAAGGGAGAGAGATAGGCATGTCGCCGATATCAAGTATGCTAGCGGATAGCACCAATAGGAACACATGATGGAGTATCATTCAGGAAGGATATAAGGGTCATTTCAGAAAAAGGGAAGAGAGAGATAGATACAATGGGTGCTAGCATACTTGATATCGGCGGCATACCTAACATTTTCCCTTTCTTTAATATCCAACATTTTATCGAAGTCTTCAATGAGAGACCAAGGATCACCTTTGATATTAGCATTGACTTTTTTCTTTTTTGGTTAACGATTGATATCCAAGCCTTTGGCCTGATTAGTCATTCGGATCCATACTGACCCCACGACCGCATAGACTAGATCATAGCAGGTTATATGAGAACTATTCACCTTTCATAGAAAGCAGTGAAAGGTATCTAAGCCTTTCATCCTGACTAGTCCCACAATCCATACTAACCCCGCAACTACAATAATTGGGTTATATTGGAGTTGAATTATAAGAACACATGCTTCTTGAGGCAAATGTCTCTTGTCAACTTGGCTACCCCTTGGGGTTTAGTTTTAATTGGACAATGTCATCATGGGATGAGTCATAAGTTAAACCATCATTAGTGGATTGAAAGTGAGAATCAATCAAGTGAGAAAATAAGACTAACTAAGTGTTGGGTGTTGGGGGGTTTTTTTTTAATTGAATAAAATTGAGGTTCTTTCTGACCATAGAAAAACATAATAATAGAAACCATAATAAAAAATAAATCTCATATCATATTTAAAAAATCTCAATCAAAAAATCAGATCTTAAAGGGAGGATGACACCAAATGTTTTGTTCTTAATCCTATGGGCTCGCAATCCAATTCCATTCGGACAGTGAATAGTTTAATAAGAGATGCCAAAAAGATTCATAATTATGATCAATACTGAAAGGCACAAAGTAAAAAAAAAAAAAAAAAAAATGTTGGACAAAGTCCTTAATAATTGACCCATAATTTAAACGTCTTATGAAAATGTTTAAATATAAGATGTAACTTGATTTTTTTTTGCTAACCCCATATGAGTGGCCCAAGGTGTGCCTAGTGGGAGTCGAACTTAGGACATCCGAGTTTACAGCTCGTACTAAGTTCGTTGCTCACCAACTACGCTAACCCCTTGGGTTGGATGTAATTTGAGATTTTATATGAAACACCAAGGAAAATGGGCTGGAACAGACTCAACTAATTGATGCCTGCTACGAGTGTGAGGTGTAGCTATTTTGGTAGTCAGCTCACCCAACTTGGAGAAAGGAAGAAATATTGATCCTGGTCCTCAAAATGTGGAATTCAAATTATTACAATATGATTCAATGTCGGTTAGACTTATATCCAGATTTCTTTTGTCGACATCAGAAAAGGTTTTTTCAATGTTGGATTTCTTTTGCGCAATTAT
This sequence comes from Macadamia integrifolia, assembly GCF_013358625.1. Lineage (NCBI taxonomy): Eukaryota > Viridiplantae > Streptophyta > Magnoliopsida > Proteales > Proteaceae > Macadamia > Macadamia integrifolia. The sequence continues at coordinate 40,942,568 of NC_056561.1, read as the reverse complement.
GTATTGAACAATAACTAGAGTATGACCTAAGTTGGGACTTGTCAGGAATTTAGTAATGTGTTTTGCACTATGTCCAACGTTTAATAGAGTTCTACTGGTCAAATGACATATGGCCAACATTGGTAATATTTCGTTGCGTAACATCCATAATTAATTGGATGTCGGAAACAACTAGTTTTATGTTTCTTATTTTTTGAGAGATATTTTTTAGGTCCTCTTAGACAATTCAAGTATTAACAAGGGTATCTCTCATTTCTATAGAACATGCCTTGGACACTTCATCTATGATTTTTTAAAATCTCTCTCTCTCTCTTTCCTATTGGTTTATTATTTTAATATTTTTTTAAGTTCCATTCCTTTTGTTGAGCACAATCTAATTATATCCTGACGTGGCCCGATAAGCGAGTGCAACAACTAATTGAAGGCCTAAGAGAAAGTTTCATTATGGAGATTGATTTGCAAGAATCCATATTGCACTATAGAAAGCCACTGCGATCTTAAAGAACATGATTGGTGGCACAACTCAACCCCACCAAGTGTTCGTGATTTTGTTCATGTATAAAGCTCTCACAATATGTGGTTAACATTGTTTTTATTTCCAATGTTAAGCCATTAAGGTAAGTTCTATATTCTTAGTTTCTTTGATATTTTTTCTAATAGAATTGAATGTTCTCAAACTTTTTTAGCATTGTTTAATGAATGCATTTTCTTTAAAAAAAAAAAAAAAAAAGGCATATAGCTTTTTCTACCAAAGTGTAGGAAATCTAGATACTTGTAAAAAGTTTATTGTTTAGACCCTTCTATCTTAGTGAAGATAGAATCTAGAAAATTCTAGGGAAGCATTTAGAACCTCTAGAAATTCTAGATATACTCTAGAAACCAATAAAGTTCTAGACAAGGTTGTATAGCTAAGGAAGAAGAGAGATTTCTAGACTTCTCCATGACTCTAGAACATTCATAATCATTGGATGGAGGATAGGTGTAAACATTTTAGGCATTCCTTGAGATCTTGGTTGCCTATAAATAGGAGTGGCCTTATTTGGCTAAGACATCAAGTAAGTGAGCATTCAATTAAGCATTGTTTTAAAGTTTTCTAATATAATAGAAAGTTTTTCACTCAAACTCTAGTGTTCACTACTTCTCTTCCCAACTCCCTTAAGGAGTATGGTAAGACTGATTTAGTGCTAGTGAGAGTACTAAGTGCCGAAATTGTTGCTTAGAAAATTCTAAGGTTGTGACAATTATGGTATCATAGCTTCGGTTGCAAGGAAGCCAAGCTTGTGGGATAGGCATAATGTCTAACGTTTTGGACATGCACGATAAGCGAGCAAAACCGTGGAAGGAAAACAATTCCCAACATAGTAAAGTAAAAACAAGTCCGTTGATGTTAGTGTTGTTACGAATCATTGCTTAGCTCGGGTGAAGCTAGAAATGGTTGAGGTGAATGAGCATCTCAACATTATAGAGCATGTTGAGGAGGAGCTCAAAGGCCATGCGATAAAGCTCAAGGAGGAGCTTGCTGGCCAAGTGGGGGAGCTCAAGGAGTCCCTACAAGGTACTCTCAACACCATAGCACACACCCAAAAGGAGAAATTTGCACCTTCAAAACTCAAGTGTGGGAGGCATTGAGCAAAGTAGAAGCTAGCGTTGAAGAGGTATGTGAGGACTAGGTAATGTATAAGAGGCTAGTGGCCGGGGGAGCCACTACCTCTTATGAGGTGCATAAGATTAAGGAACCAAAGCCCAAGTTGTCTGACAAAAAGAGAGATGCACGGAAAGTCAATAACTTCCTATTGCATATGTAGAGGTGTTTTGAGGTGATGACACTTAGTGATAAGGCAACAAAGGTATGGACCGCTATTTTCTGCCTCACCGACATTGTAAGTTTATGATGGCATAGGAGGCATGCTGATATAAAAACATGCACATGTACTATAGATAATTGGGATAGTTTTGAGACAGAGTTAAAGAAGTAATTCTATTAAAAAATAATGCTTTCTTAGCTAGGAAGAGTCTTAAAAGGCTCAAGCACACAAGTTCTATTCGGGATTGCATAAAGAAATTTTCTACCCTAATGCTCGAGGTCTAGAATATAATTAATGAAGAACTCCTATACAACTTCATGGATGGCCTCCAAGGTTGGGCCGCACAAGAACTGTAGCGTCGACATATGCATGATCTTTTGTCGGTCATTACAACAGCGGAGTCGTTAGTGGAGTTCAAGAGGGAAGATTATTCTAAAGCTAAGAAAGGCAACAATAAAAAATGTGGAGGAGATAAAGGTTCCAAGACTTACCCTCCCATGGAAGGCACCAACAAACTATTTTCAAGAAAGGAGGGTAGGCCTAGAAATGATAAAAATGATATTTCACACCCAAAGACAAGTGTTCCCTATGTGATGGGCCACATTGGGTTAGGGGTTGCCTTTAGAGGAAAGCTCTTAACGCCTTACTTGAGGAGAAGAGTCGGGATGAAGCACATATGGGTTTCCTACAAAAACTAAATGCCATCAAGGCTAAAACAAAGGTCAAGACCACAACCTCTCAGAATGGGCTAATTCACGCAGAGGTGCACATCAATGGAAAGACCAATCGTGTAATAATAGACACTGGGGATAACCACAAATTTATCTCGATAGATATACAAAGAGACTTGGATTTAGGGTGTCAAAGGAGGGAGGATGGCTCAAGGCTGTTAACTCCCAAGATCGTCCAATTTATGGTGTTGCTCAAGGGGTCGAGATGAATATCGAGACATGAAAAGGCATTGTGGATTTATTGATGGTGCCTATAGACAATTTTCAAATTTGGCATGGTGTTCCTTAGAAGGGTCAAGGCCATACTTATTCCATTTATCAATATAGTTTGCATCATAGAGGATAGAGCCCCATGTATGGTTCCAACAATGTAAGGCACCAAAGAATGTCCAAAGCTCTTGATAGCCATGTGGCTCGAGAAAGAGGGTAAGAAGTGCAAATAAATCCATCTTGTTGCATTGTTTAGAGCTAAGGTAGGAGGGATTATACCAAAGCATATTGAGAAGATCCCTAAAGAATTTTAGAGCATCAAGACTTCCAAGAAAAGAACGAGACATACCAGAAAAGGGAGGCAACCAACCAACTTCGTGGGAGACTCAGGTTATGGGACTTCGATGAGAGCCCCAATAGGCATTATTACTTCTTACAGGAGGGAGGTTGAGAACATAATTCTGACCGTGTCATTAACAGAAAAGGAATTCCTCATTGAAGAAAGTACTTAATCAAGTGGAAGGGGTTACCAGAGAGCAAGATAAGTTGAGAACCCATCGATTCTCTATGGCAGTTCTGAGATCAGATATAGAGGTTTCACGAAAAAGCCACCATGGGGACATCGCTAACTCAGGTGGGGGGAGAGTGTCACAACCCGCCCAACAAAGGCCAATGGGCCAAGCTCACAGCCCATGGGCGTAGTCCATTGGGCTAAGTAAGGTTTAGTCTCTAGAACTTTTTACCAAATTGTGCAAAGTCTAGGGCTTCTTTTGGTAATGTTTTTGTTCCAAAAACGACGTTTCATGTAAAAAACAGAAATTTCAATTTCTGTTTCAAAATGCATTTTTTTTTTTTTGGGAACGATG